>NW_015506106.1:349067-351903 GCF_001515645.1 Sinocyclocheilus grahami | reverse complement strand
GTGTGTGTGTGTGTGTGTGTGTGTGTGTACAGGTTTAAGTTGGCACAGAGGGTTACCTGGCATTCAGCGCCAGCAGGCACATATGGGCCTATTTACACACGGAGGCTTACTCAACACCGCTGCCTCGAAAGACGAGAAGAGAACGCAAGGAAAAAAACGACAAAAGGCATTTCCCCAAACCATTATCCACTTTGAGCAGAGGAGTGCGCTGAGACGAGCACTATGCTAATCTCTCTACTGCACACTCGGCAACACACACACAGATCCATCACACACGGAGAGCTGACAATCACACACACACATCCCACACTGAATACAAGCAAACACCTACACCGTCTATTATGCAGGGTACGCTAGCCCACGCAAACATCCACTCAGCTTCACAACATCTGTCCTATATGGTTGCACCCACAAACATATACCCCAGGCCCACACACAGCACAAAATTAGCATTTAGCTACACCTGCCAATGGCAGATGAATTGAGAAAATGTACCGTTAATAAGCACTTTTCCTGGCCATGAATCTGTATTCTGCTTTATTTAAAAAATATATAATTACATATTGTTGTTTCTATGACAACATAATTATTTAGCTGTTTTCCAATGTATATTAGCAACAAACAACAGTTCATTGTGTCTCTCACTGGATCTCAACTATATAAACGTTGAGGTCCATCGTGATTTTCCTTATATTTTCATTTATTGGGTCCAATACAACACGCGTCTTCACTTGAGTTATGACAACAAACAAAACGGCTTCCTAGCTAAACGTTGTCGCTAAAGCTGTTTCCAATGAGAAGTCATTTATCTGTCCACGCTCACCCCCAACCCTTGCGGGTGCGTTTATTATTAATTTGGCTAATTTAACGATTTATTTTCAGCTCAGTATAACACATTTTACCATATTTAAAACGACTCCAGAGAATTCTGCCGATTTCCCCTCCACAAATGAGTGAGGAAGTAAAACCTCCTCCTGGGCCAAAACCCAAAGTTAATTGCTCATTTCTTTGAGGCCCAGTGACCAATCACAAACATTATAATGTTAATGTGAGATGAAGAGGCACAATTATATATAATACAAGTTAAATTAAGTCTGTTAATGCACATTTTAAATGAATACTAAGGAAAAAGCACGATCAAGATGCCAACTCTAGATTGAGTGCACAGGAGTAACAGGCTGGTGCAGTGTGTGTGTGTGTGTGTGTGTGGAAAGTTGTCAATAAGACCCCTGCTTTGTGTCACCAGCATAACAAGACCAGAATGCCCTGGGGGGATGGCCGCACAGCGGGATCATGGGTAATGCAGCCTCACTCCATGGTGTCTGCTATCAGACAGGAACACATTGGCACTCAGAAAATAAGAATCTCTCACAGCATATAACGTAAAAATACCTATGTATTAGGGATGTTCATTTTAACCGGTTAACCATTAACCGACCATAAGAATTTTTGACCGATTAATACAATCAGTTAAATGGTTTAAAACATTTTTTTTTTCAGTGATTTATCAAAATATTTAAAAAGGTTTGCTGCATGGTTAAAATACGCTACGCGTATATTAAAAGATTGTGTTTTTTTGAATAAATAACGCAAGTCGCGTATAAGTCGCATTTTATTATTTCATTCAGAAATAGGCCTAATGCCGACGCGAAATGTTTACAAACATTATAATAAACACTGTAAACATAGCTAGGCTATTTTAGTTCCCTTCACTCCACAATAAATACTTTCAATTAACAGTATTTAGAAAAGAACAATAATTAAAAATATAAGAAGCTATAGCTATAAACGACAAGCCAAAACGAATTAATTTAGGCTAAAATTAAACTGAAACCAACGTTGGGTCTCTCATTCGACACAAAATCAAATGTTTCCGTATTCACGATGTATTTGAATGCCAAATTATTATTTATTATGTAGCCTACTTCACTCGTGTTCCAATATCTACGTAAAACAAAATGTTTTGCATAATATCACGGCGGTACGGTGATAACACGGCACAGGTTTTACTACATATTTAAACTGAGCAGTGTGTTTTTTTTTCCATATGTTTGACTGACTGTATTTTATTATGATAATGAACAGGCTGCATTGTCAAGGTAACAAAGCTTAACTGTGTGCACGCATGCACCGCCGGCGCAATCACTTGAATTTTTTCCTTCTAACAGTGGAAGCAACTACTCCTTTTAGTCATAAAGATCATCAGAATTGTAAAAGGTTTGCCTTTATTTGTGTACATTCTCAATAAAAACAAATCTTTGTGCTTTTGTAAAATAAGCCTAAAGAAAAATAGGATGCCGCTTTCTGCTGTGTTTCCTTTCGCGCCGCACAAAAATTAACCGAAACTCTGCATACTAGGCTACTTGTTGTACAGTTTTTCTTTCGTTTTCTTAATTTATTATTTAAGTAAAAATATATTTCTCGAATAGGCCTATTTATTATTATTATTATTTTATTATTAGGCTATATTAATATATTATTATTTATATATAGCTTAGGTTTATTATGTTTTTCTCCTCGCAGAAGCACTGCAGGTGCGTGATGTGATGACCATGTGAATCCTCATGTTCTGTCTTTGCTGCTTTTTGCGCATGTAAAATGAATCCCCGGGAAACAATTTTTTTTATTTTTAACGGGTCACAGACACTTATCCTTTCTAACTGAATTAAATTCAAATTTTAAAATAAACTTGACGGTTAACAGTTAATAATCGGTTAACAAGCGTCAGTTGTCGGTTAGGAAAAATAACCGAAATGAACATCCCTATTATGTGTATATATATATATATATATATATATATATATATATATATATATATATATATATATATATATAT
>NW_015506106.1:339596-349041 GCF_001515645.1 Sinocyclocheilus grahami | reverse complement strand
ATCCCTATATCCCTATTATGTGTGTATATATATATATATATATATATATATATATATATATATATATATATATATATATATATATATGTATGTGTATAAACACACACACACAGGGTGAATTCAGGTTACTTGGGACCTCAATATCTATATCTATATTTATAGACTGAACAATAGATAGCTAAATCGAACAACAGAACGAACGACTGATAGAACGATTGATAGAACAAACTACAGATAGAACGATAGATAGAATGAACAATAAAACAAATGATAAAAAATAGAACAAATGACTGATATAACAACAATAGAACGATAGATAGAACGATAGAAAGATAGATACATAGATAGATCGATCGATAGAATAAATGACAGAATGAATGATAGAATGTATGACAGACAATGACAGAACGAACAACAGATAGAATAAAGGCGAGAGAATGACAGAATGCTACACAAAACAGATAGAACGATAGATAAAACATCAGACAGCTAGATAGAATGAATGCCAGATAGAACGATAGACAGACCGAACAAATGAACGACAGACAGACCGAACAAATGAACGACAGAACGACCGACAGACAGACAGAAAGACAGACAAAACGACCGACAGACAGACAGACAGACAAAACGACTGACAGACAGACAGACAAAACGACCGAGACAGACAGACAAAACGACCGAGACAGACAGACAGACAAAATGACCGAGACAGACAGACAGACAAAACGACCGACAGACAGACAGACAAAACGACCGAGACAGACAGACAAAACGACCGAGACAGACAGACAGACAAAATGACTGAGACAGACAGACAGACAAAATGACCGAGACAGACAGACAGACAAAACGACCGAGACAGACAGACAGACAAAACGACCGAGACAGACAGACACAGACAGACAGACAGACAGACAGACAGATAGATAGATAGATAGATAGATAGATAGGATACTAAACAGACAGAAAACGCACCTCCATACACATTCACTCCATTGAAACACAAATCATACACACTACCTTTCAACAAAACAAGCATGACATTTCATGGCCTAACCATATGCCACACGTGTGGAGGACCGGCCGCTGTCTGCCCCGTCACTGGCCCACTGACCCGCTCATGTAAACACCTTTCATTCTGCCAGCATGACATCTGTCTGGACCCGAGAGGTCATTCATTTAAGCGGAACGCTGTTATGAACACGTGACGAGTGCCTCCGCATTCGCATTATTTGTCAGGAAGTGACTCTGCTTTGAAAGGGAACTTCGCTCCTCCAGCTTTTATTCATTTGCTAAACAAACATACATTAACGCTTGGCACTTCAATAAACAAAATTTAAAAAAATGTCCTGGGGCTTGTTCTTTGCGACACAGCCTTTGGCAGGAGTAATGACCTTCAAGCGTTTCTTTGTGATCAACGTTTATCTTGGTGTTCATTTGTATAAACAGTCGCCACCTCCAAAGCACTTTCATTCCTCGCTGTTTGAGAGCCTCTATTTACAGGCCAACTGCTGCTTCTTTTGAAGTTTGATTTGAAGTCTAAATTCAGAATTTAAATAGAGGTTCATTGACGGCCTGGATTAAAGTTTATCTGCGTCTGGATTTAATGAAACCCTGCAAATACAGCCACCCTATTATGTAGCTCAATAATAGAATATTTTGATCCAAATACTTATAAACAAAGACTCCTACATGCTGCACAAACATGGAGTGAGTTTGGCATTCAACAAAAAATTTCGCTTTCAAAATGTGATGTGTTTTTGAGCAGAACAGATTCCTCAATTTAGGGTGAGACATGATTTTATCCATTGGAAGAGCACGGTTGTGCAGCACTCAGCCGGTGAAACTCAAACAGGATAAAATTCAAATTTCAGTTTAAAGAAGTAGAATTAAGTTTCAACTTCAAAAGCAGACAAACTATGAATGTTTTAAAGTTTTGAGAAAGTTCAAAAAGCCTTTAAATTTTAAGATCTTACAGAGACAATTACAGAATGATGAAGAGGATGATATATAGAACAATAGATAGAACGACAGAACAATAGATAAAATGTCAGAACGATAGACAGAATGATAGAATAGAACAGACAGATAGAACAATAGATATACTGTAACAATGGATAATTTTGTTCTAACAACAGATATATAGATAGATAGACAGACAGACACATAGATAGACAGACAGACAGACAGACACATAGATAGATAGACAGACAGACAGACAGACAGACAGACAGACACATAGATAAGATAGACAGAGAGTCAGACAGGCTCTAGATAGATAGTCAGACAGACAGACAGACAGACACATAGATAGATAGACAGACAGACAGACAGACAGACACATAGATAAGATAGACAGACAGACAGACAGACACTAGATAGATAGCCAGACAGACAGACAGACAGACACATAGATAGACAGACAGACAGACAGACAGATAGATAGACAGACAGACAGACAGACAGACAGACAGACACATAGATAAGATAGACAGACAGACAGACAGACAGACACTAGATAGATAGCCAGACAGACAGACAGACAGACACATAGATAGATAGACAGACTGACAGAGACCAATAGAGACAGACAGACAGACAGACACATAGATAGATAGACAGACAGACAGACACTAGATAGATAGACAGACAGACAGACAGACACTAGATAGACAGACAGACAGACACATAGATAGATAGACAGACAGACAGACACATAGATAGATAAACAGAGACAGACAGACAAATAGATAGATAGACAGACATACAGACACATAGATAGATAGACAGACTGACAGACAGACACATAGATAGATAGACAGACAGCCAAACACTAGATAGATAGACAGACAGACAGACAGACACTAGATAGATAGATAGATAGATAGATAGATAGACAGACAGACAGACACTAGATAGATAGATAGATAGATAGATAGATAGACAGACAGACAGACACTAGATAGATAGACAGACAGACAGACAGACAGACACATAGATAGATAGACAGAGAGACAGACAGATGGATAATAATTGTTTGACAATTTATATCTCGAAACAAGCATTAATAATATGGTTGTTGTTTTAATTGTTGTTGCTATTATTACATTATTAAAATTATTAACATTAATTACATATTTAGTTTTTGATGTTGCAATGCAGTCTAATGATTAGACTTAAGAATAAAACTAAAAACAATTAAATAAATAAAACAGTTATAAGTCTGTTCTGTATATCATTTACTGGACAGATCTAATATGAAAAATCTGTATTGGTTGTAAAATAAAAATGAGCAGTAGTCAGTAAATGTCAGTCTCTAGTAAAAGTCAATTTAGATAGAGCTAGAAAAGTTTGTTTGAGAGAGAAAGATAATAGTAATGGTTAAAGCTGGGCAGTTGTGTCTGAGATCTTTAGAAAACATGAGGAATTGCCTGGAAATTGGAACAAACAGCCAGAAGCACTTTTCACTGGCGCGCACACAGCTAATCCATTCAACACGGCCACTGCAAGAGAGTGTGTGTGTGTGCGTGTGCGAGACTGTGATAAGAACTGCTGGTCACTTCTCACTCCCACTCATCTAAGAGTTTTTGGACAATTGTGTGAGTTCTTTTACATGTTCTACTAAATGCTGTGTGTGTGTGTGTGTGTGTGTGTGTGTGTGTGTTTTATTCTGTGATTGATTCAGTTCCTCAGTCAGCTATACACAAAATCCAAATATTATCTATCTAAGAAAGATAATAGTAATGGTTAAAGCTGGGCAGTTGTGTCTGAGATCTTTAGAAAACATGAGGAATTGCCTGGAAATTGGAACAAACAGCCAGAAGCACTTTTCACTGGCGCGCACACAGCTAATCCATTCAACACGGCCACTGCAAGAGAGTGTGTGTGTGTGCGTGGGCGAGACTGTGATAAGAACTGCTGGTCCCTTCTCACTCCCACTCATCTAAGAGTTTTTGGACAATTGTGTGAGTTCTTTTACATGTTCTACTAAATGCTGTGTGTGTGTGTGTGTTTTATTCTGTGATTGATTCAGTTCCTCAGTCAGCTATACACAAAATCCAAATATTATCTATCTATCTATCTATCTATCTATCTATCTATCTATCTATCTATCTATCTATCTATCTATCCATCCATCCATCGTTCTATCTATCTATCTATCTATCTATCTATCTATCTATCTATCTATCTATCTATCTATCTATCTATCTATCTATCCTTCATTGTTCAATCCATCCATCCAACATTGTTCTGTCTGTCTGTCACACTTTCTTTCTTTTTACTTTTAAAACTTATGTGCCATTTCAGTAGCATTATTGTCACAAAACAGGTCAAACATCTGCTGAATGTCCTTCAAACATCTGACAGGCATATTTTAGCAATGTCTTACATTTTAACAATGTCTTCCAAAAGCAAACCAATAGATGCATTAGTTATCCATTATGCGTTATCAGTGTCTTGACGACGAATCTGTCCTGATCCAGCAAATCTCCACAACTACTACAGCTAGGCAGAAATCAGCTCACAGGAAATCAATCACACTGACAAATGCATAAACACGCACGCATTGGCATTTAAAACAGCTGGCGGCTATAAAAAATTCACAACGTCGGGCAAAAACACTGACGACAACAAGCATTACACTTTCACTTATAGTTGAAGTTGAAAATACAATTTCTTGTACACAACTGTGTTTAAGTGTGTGTGCTTGTGTGAGAAACAGTGTACGTGTGTGTGATTTAGGTGGTGCCACTCGGCTGTCCGGACCCCCTGAGAAGTGACTGGGCCAGACGGGTACTTTATCCGGTTGTCATGACACCCAGCCAGTGACCTCTGGGTATTCACAGGGCCGGCATACTGCAGGCACTGCCAAGAGAGGGGCACCGCGGCCGTGCCAAACTCACAGAGAGAGCGCCTGACATCATTTCCCATTAAAGAGGCACATTCTCCCACTGCTGCTGGCGGCAGAGATGGAGAGAGAGAGGGCGGGATGAGGATGATTCAGGACGAGCGGGCGGTTGGCTGTTCGCCCTAACTGATGGACAGACATATTCTATCAGTGAGTGAGGTTTAAGCACATTTTCCTGATGCCCTCACCGTGTCATTACAGCGGACCCAACAAGTGTTTTGTTTTCTGGCCTCAGGATCAGGAAACGACATGGGACAAACCAGGACTCTTTGTGTCGAACCACTGCCATTGTTCCACTAATAGACTCCCTTCCAATTCACAAGCGAGAAGTTGAATTGAAACGGCCACACTGCACAGGAAGTTAAATGACAATCTGAACTGAGTTGACAGGAAGAGAAAATTACTGAGAATTCAAAGAAATTAAAGACAGTTAATGCATTCTGGGAAATTAAGCCTTCTTCCATCCTGGTCCCCAAAAAGTATTGCTTAAATATAAAATATTGTGATAAAATATAAAAAGGTGACATTTCAAGCATCTATCTATCTATCTATCTATCTATCTATCTATCTATCTATCTATCTATCTATCTATCTATCTATCTATCTATCGTATCATGTAGCCATCTAAATCTATCTATTTATACCCACACATCTATTCACCTGTATCTAAATCTATCCATCTATATCCTCTCATCTAAATCTGTTTATCTACATCTATACATCTACCGCTATCTAAATCTGTTGATATCCATCTACAGTACATCCATCCATCCATCATCTACAGCCATCATCTATTCATATCCATCTATCCTTCATCATTCATTATTTCTCCCTTTATCTCTGCTGTATTCTTTTACCTTTTTTGTTTGGTCTTACGGTCACAAAAAGTGCTTTTGATAAACATAAAAATCCTTTTAACTTTAAGCACATTGATTTATTGGGATAATTATTTAGAAAAGACATCAACATTATTATATAAGATTATAATGGTTTGGTTTGTGTTTTATCTCAGTAGTCTTTGAGAGCATTGAATATTTGTTGTTTATAACTAAATAATTAGGCCATAAGCTACACTTTTGTGGCATTATATTTTTGTCTTGAAGGCCACTATTGATCTTAGTTGAGATGTTTGACAAAATAAAAAAAAATTGTAATTAATTTTTTTAAGATCAAAAAATATGAAAGCTATATTTCCTATAAACAATGTTGCTTCATGTCCAATGAGACCCCAAAATGGTGGTGCTTTTTGATATTAAACAACATATTAAGTAAAAAAAAAAAAATATATATATATATATACAGTGGGTACGGAAAGTATTCAGACCCCCGTACCCACTGTATATATATATAGGTCAATCTCTACCATTTCCACCCTCTCTCTAATATGCAGTTTATACGATGCTGAATCTTTAGGATTTATATAGGTAAATTACCTTTGTGTACCAGCGTATACCATACTGTCAGTCATCAAGGTGAGTCAAGCTAAATACTGTTAACATGCAGAAGTAGGTAGAAGTATTCCAGTCAAAAAGACCAGTTTGAATCAGTCTAAGGTGGTTTGTTGGCCTTATCTTTCCAAGTAGCTGATCTCCCATCTTGACCAACTTACAAATGCCCAAAAACCTTATAAAACCATGAAAGTAGACCAACTTGAACACTGGAAACCACTATGGTCGCCAGCTATCACCAGCAAATCCCACCTTAAGCTGGTTCAAACAGTAGATAGTTTATAGAAGATACTGAAGTCTACATAAACAAATAATACAGTTTTCGCCACTTCAAGACTCAACGGTCTCGAACAGACTGCTGGAGAGTGTGAGCAGAGTATTATAAAGATAATTTATTCATCAGTCATGATGAAGTCAACGCACTGACACTTGATAAGGTCAATCCTCTAAACTCTGTTCCGCAATCTCTTCTAATTTACCATATTGGGTTGAGTGCTCTTTAACATGAATGCCTCGGATTGAGGGTCTGAGCTAAACTTGAGTTAACGACATTTAGAAAATACATGCTAACTAAGCTGTGAATATGCTAATGAGGTCGGTGGAAAGTGCATAAGACAGTTAAAATCTAATGAATGCAGAAAGGAACAGACAGCAAGCACGGCTAATGTCAAAGTTTAAGGATGCTTATTTGTTGACTGAAAAACACCCACAAATGAAAAAAATTGTTCATTTAGGCCAGGGGTGCCCAACCCTGCTCCTGGCGATCGGCTGTCCTTCAAAGTTTAGCTCCAACTCTAATCAAACACACCTGCCTTTCATTTTTAAGTGATCCTGAAGACCTTAATTAGTTCCTTCAGGTGTGTTTGATTAGGGTTGGAGCTGAACTTTGCAGGACAGTCGATCGCCAGGAGCAGGGTTGGGCACCCCTGATTTAGGCCATGCAACAAAATGGACCAGTCAGCATCCAGGAATGATCGATTTTATAAAACGTGCATAAATAACATCTACATTCAATTCTAAGAGACAAAAACGACGGACAGATGGTATGTAATCTTGACGTTGCACTATAAATGTACCAATCAACAAGGACAAGCCAACACTCAATTACCCGATTATCTAAATATGCGTTTCCTGCATTTAGCCACACAAACTCAATTACAGCCTTTTGTCTGCCTCCAGAAACCTCTCGCTAGATAAAATTATAGGCTACATGTCCCATGATGCCACTGAGATTCCACAGGAGACTGTTAACAGTGTTTCGCACACAGCAGAATAACTAAGAGGCAGAGAGAGAGAGAGAGAGAGAGAGACTAAAACAACTTGAATGAAAAGCAAGAGACTGAATAATCAACTGCCACCAGAAACCACTCAGTCAAACCCAAATGATTCAATAACCCTCCAATGTCCACCGACAAACAGACAGAGAGAGAGCGCTGTTGTATAGATCGAAAGATGAATGATGTTTTGATGCAAGAATCTGGTGACAATGATTGACGTGCACACATTAAACAGGCCATCGCAGTTTGATTCAGCTCGCACTCTGGGTGTGTCTCAATCCGCCCCATAATTCAGATGTAAGTGCACTGGAAGGCTAGGGAGTTAAATGAGATCAATTCTTTCACTGACTGAGCTTATATTATATCATCAGAGGTGTATAACGTAATGAGAAACTACACTCAAGTTCACATATGGGTAAAGCAATGTCAAAATGTACTCAAAAACCCAACAATTAAATCCTCATTTAACTTGCATGCTGAAATAAACGACTAAAACCATCCTTTGTTGGTTGGCTGGTCTTAGCTGGTTAGTCACCTGGTCTCCCAGAATGACCAGCTGAAAAAGTGTTCAAAAACCCTCTAAAACCAGCCTGCTAAACCAACTACGAACACCAGCTAAACCAAGCCTGTGTTCACACAGAATGCATCTTTGCATCTAAAAACGCGAGACGCAGCGCACGGGAATGGTTTTAAAAAAAAAAGTGCAGTGCAGAATGCCTCCTCCGCCATGTTGCTGTCAAATAAAACAGCTGCCATGCCAACTTGCTTCTGTAAACAAAAGATTGCAAAGCTTGCCCCGCCTCCGGGGACTTCTGATTGGTCCACATCGTCTTAAAAACACGGCGATCATGTGCGAGACGCTCTAAAAGTCACGAAACACGAGTGCAACGGTCATACATGTCTGTCTAACTTTCTCTGTTTACATAGAAAGGCAATGAAAAAGTAGGGTATAGGAATGGAAAAACTGGTGTGAACGGCAAGGGAAGTATTTAAAAGTAAACATTACATTTCACATTGAAATTGATTTTATTGTTTAAGTAAAAGTTCAAAAGTACAAAGCGCAAATTAATTTAAAAACAATGTATGTATAAACACTGTTTAAAAGTTTGGGGTCGGTGAGATTTTTAAATGAGTTTGAAAGAGGTCTCTTATGCTCAGGATGGCTGAATCAAAAATATAGTAAAACTGTAATATTGTGAAATATGACAATTTAAAAGAACTGTTTTCTATTTTAATATATTTAATATATCAGCATATCTGAAAGAAACATTTATTATTATTATTATTAAAGTAGAAAAAAAGTTAAAAAGAACATCATTCATTTGAAATAGAAATATTTACTGTCACAATTGATCACACATCTTCCCTGAACAAAAGTATTAATTTCTTTTTAAAAAATCTTACTGACCCCACATTTTTGAATGGTAGTGTATATTTTGTTTTAATAAACATTTAGTCAATATGACATGGGAAAGGTTAAAGGGGTCATATGCTAACCCTAATGCTATTTTAAAGATCATTATTTTGTGTATTTGGTGTAACAGAATATGTTGACATGCTTTAATGTTCAAAAAACACATTATTTTTCAAATACTGTACATTATTGTAGGTCCTCTATGCCCCGCCTCTCTCAAACACGTCGTTTTCTACAAAGCCCCCTCCTTTGACAAGCGCAGTCTGCTCTGATTGGCCAGCTGAACCAGTGCATTTTGATTGGCCGAACACCACAAGCACGCGTTGGAAATGTAACGCCCCTTACCATAATCGCAGCTTCAGCTTTCAAAGTAAATATCAAGACAGTTAATAAT
>NW_015506106.1:325390-339519 GCF_001515645.1 Sinocyclocheilus grahami | reverse complement strand
TAAATATCAAGACAGTTAATAATGTCGTTAGTTTTACCATCAGTTCAAGCCCGAAAGGGCAACCGAGTCGCGTGACAGACACAGTGATGATGCAGTACACAAGCCGCGGTTAAGACAGCTGACGTGCTATGATTTCTGACAGACAGTTCACTCTCCTGTGATGTGACCCTGTTCCCCTCACACACACACACACACACACAACGCGTTACTCTGCGCAAAACTCCGCATTTGAACAGTCAATAGCAAATACTTAAACTAATAACAAAACATACTTACAGTCGCTGATTCAAAAGCGCCAGATTGTCATAGCAAAGTCGGAATTTACCCTTTTTTTTGTTAGAAATAGCCTTTGTGCACAGCCAGCCTTGTACTCTTCTAGGTTAAAAAAACTGTCATCCATAAAATGCGTTACACAAATTCGAACATCTGGGTTGTGCTGCTCTGTTGTAAATAACCAATGATTCCTAATTGCATCTACTTCCAGGAGGCCAAATAAAGTACTTTTGCTTTCGCACTGAAACACAGCTCCCTGACATGGCTGCATCAACACTACTACGTACCTGAAACCACGCCTTCTTTCTTTGTGTGCACATTTGGGCGGCATTATGCTAATATTTCCACATAGTGACGTAGATATGTGTGGGCATGTTAGAACGAGCCGTTTTAGGTAGGTGTGACTGACTCTTAACTTTTATAAAGAATATCTCTTTGGATTTGAGACTTTACAGATCTTCTTTATGCACCAAGAGCTTGTAACACTCCAAAGAGAAAGGAAAACTTGAAATCGCATCATATGACCCCTTTAAAAGTATGACTTTTTTCCCTTGGAAATATGACTGAGCAAGAGTACAAGTATTTAACATTGTTCAAGATAAGTAGTTCCCAATCAAAGGCAACCACTAAAGGACAGTTTGCACTCCTGTATATCACAGATCCACCCTACAAAAGTCTAGTACAGATTTAAACTTCACACAGAATTTCAGAAAACACTGGTCTACTGAGATTATTCATGTTTTAGTGCTTGATGGACAACTTTTGAAATATTATATATATATATATATATGGACATAGTCGGAACTGAATCCAGAAACAAACTAGCCATGTTCAGCCATTCAACCAAACAATGCGAGTGTCAACATTTACCAAAGTACCAACATTCAGCTCAAAATATAAATTATTTTTATGTAAAAAATAAAAGTATAGTTTAACTTACAAACAGATACATTTTCATGCCATCTTTCAATAGCCGGGTTTCCATCCAAAGTAGTGAATTTAACTCATGCACAAAATTGGAATATCACACAAAACATTTGCGAAGCTACTGAATAAAATTGTTTTAAGTTAAATTACTTGCACCTCAGAACGAGCAGACGAAACACAATGAATGCGGTTATTGCTTTCGGAGGTGGATGCTGCTGTTGGGAACGCAGTCGTTTAACAGTTCTGGGAGGAAATTATACAGAAATACTTTGATGACAGACTTTGCTCGGGCATTTCCGAGTGACCATATAACAACATTTCAGATTCAGATGCTGTGGAACAAGATCGGTCCGCTGTTTAGTCAGGATTTGCCGTTCCATAGCGCAAAGTCACATGACTTTTTTGATGCGCTTGGCGGAATTTATTCGCAAAATGCATTTCCATCTGCCATTATTCGCATTAACCATTTTTCGCACAAGTCAAAAACCACCTCAAGCGAGCGTAAAAACGTTTTTGCGAATTAAGGCATTTTTATTCGAAATTCAGCATTTCCATCACGCGATTCTGATGCGATACTTCAAAATGTGCATAAAAGCAGGGTGATGGAAACCCAGCTAATGACACAAAAATTAACCATGGATGCCATGGTTTTATAGAACTGTACAAAACAACTATGCATTTTATTTTTTGCAATGGAATTTACAACTGGAAACTTAGATTTTGCAAGCAATAAAGTTATACCTAACACATATTGTGATAGGTTCTTACATTAATTTTACATAGTTTAACTTAAGAGATTTTCATGATACATTGGGAATTAAATACCCTTTTTCAATAACC
Organism: Sinocyclocheilus grahami; assembly: GCF_001515645.1. Lineage (NCBI taxonomy): Eukaryota > Metazoa > Chordata > Actinopteri > Cypriniformes > Cyprinidae > Sinocyclocheilus > Sinocyclocheilus grahami. Next base: position 337,479 of record NW_015506106.1, on the reverse strand, counting down.
ATAAAGAAAGAAAGGGTGAGAATGTACAACAACGTACTAAAGCTGGATGATAAAATGACATTGCAGCTGTGCCATAATTCACAGACTCTATGGGGAAACGCTACAGGGTTTGCTAATAAGTTTGACCTTTAAGCTTTTCAGCTTATCAGGAGACTGTAGGCAAAGAAACCTGAGCAAACGTCACATTAGCATTCTAACGCTGCATTGATGGCAGTAGTGGAACAGAGAACCGTGTACACGACAGTTCTCAGAGCAGAGCACAAAATATAACACTAAGAGAGATTTCCCCTTGTGGCAAACACGTATGCATGTGAAAATGCAAAAGGCATGCTGAAATATCACTTTTTTTTCTGTCTAAGCAGAAAAGATGCTTGAAATCAGTGCAATTGTACAATGATGGCCACTTAATATGTTTTCACGGTTCGGGGGCAAGTGACTTTGAGGCCTTCTGGAGAACGCTTTACCCTCGGAAGCTGTTAAATCAACTCGCTCCCACTAGAGATGGAGGAGGAGAACAACGGAGGGGAAATCTTTAAGCCGTTTTTACGATTCTGTGAAGCGACGTCAAGGCTTGACCTTTAAGCTTTTCAGCTTATCAGGAGACTGTAGGCAAAGAAACCTGAGCAAACGTCACATTAGCATTCTAACGCTGCATTGATGGCAGTAGTGGAACAGAGAACCGTGTACACGACAGTTCTCAGAGCAGAGCACAAAATATAACACTAAGAGAGATTTCCCCTTGTGGCAAACACGTATGCATGTGAAAATGCAAAAGGCATGCTGAAATATCACTTTTTTTTCTGTCTAAGCAGAAAAGATGCTTGAAATCAGTGCAATTGTACAATGATGGCCACTTAATATGTTTTCACGGTTCGGGGGCAAGTGACTTTGAGGCCTTCTGGAGAACGCTTTACCCTCGGAAGCTGTTAAATCAACTCGCTCCCACTAGAGATGGAGGAGGAGATCAACGGAGGGGAAATCTTTAAGCCGTTTTTACGATTCTGTGAAGCGACGTCAAGGGCGCCACTGATCTACGGGGATCATTTAAACATAATTCACGTTGTCAGCAGCCTGTTGTAAACCTGGCCGTTTAATTGTACAGCCCTTTTGTTCCGTCGTATCGTGTGTAGCCATGCATGTGATTGCTTTATCAGGGATATTACGAAAAAAAGATGTTATTAAATTTCCGCACCCAAGTGAACAGTCATGATGAGTTACCAGTTCAACCATAAATGTAGAGTACAGTCGAGTCTCAGCATTAAAATACGACACTAATACTCGTACAATCTGGGGACATCCGTAGAAATATTGGAGCCCTTCTACAGCTCAAAAAGAGATGTACTGGCCATTTGCCATGCTAAAGGGCGTCACGTGTGCGTCCCAAGAGAAGAGCCAGAAAGAGACAATAGAAACCCGAGAACTGCTAAGAAAAATGTCACTTGAAGAGACCACAGAACTGTAATTGGCCCCTTCTGGCACAAAGAAATGGTAAAAACTGAAATATCAGCCAGAAAATTACCAAAACAACAGGTTTAATGGGTAAATAATAAATAAAAATAATAAAAAAGTCATAACATACAGTTTCGCCTTATGTATTTGAAAGAAGTCTCTTATGCTCATCATGGCTGAATATATTTTATAAAAAATAAAAACAGTAATATTGTGAAATATCATTGCAATTTAAAATAACTGCTTTCTATTTTATTATATTTTAAAATGTAATTTATTCCTGTGATTCCTGGATTTTCAGCAGTCGTTACTCCAGTCTTCAGCAAGGTTATTATAGTTCAATAAAACATAAAAAACAAAAAATAATAAAATTAAAAAAAACAATCATTTCCGTTACTTGAAGTAAAATAAACGTCAACTGATGTAAAATCAAATATTAAAAACCTTATTTATCATTTTAATTTTAGATATGCTAAAATAACCTAAATTAAATGAATGAAATATGAAATAAAAATGAATTAAAAAAAAACATAAAAAATTATAAACATCCCAACAAAATCACTAAAATATTATATTAACTAAAATTAAAATAGGAAAATATAAAAACTGATTAAAATACTATTATCGTTTTTATTAACATTTCAACAATAGCAAAATAACACTGGCGTTCAGTGTCACACGATCCTTCAGAAATCATTTTGATATACTGATTTGGTCCTCAGTAAACATTTGTCTTTGTTTGATGAATTTATTGTGCCCTTGCTGAAGAAAATATTAAATTTCTTCTTTTAATTATAGTCAATACAAACAATGCAGCATAATTATACTTTTATAGAGTTTTTGGATATGTGGGGATTGTGTAGCACAGCTAAGGGAGTAAGTAACTGCGGAATTTATTGTAGGGAATGATAACCAGTGCAAGCGCAGCGGGATGCTATCTGGTAAAAGCACTCAGTTTGCCCATGTGTTCACCCGTCCGTAGGCTTCTCCACCGCTCAGTCAGGATGGCTTTTCCCAATTCTGAAGCCGTCCACTATCACCATGTTCACTAGAGGAGACGCACACCTCACTCTCTCGGGCTCCTTGTCGAAGCTACAATTTGCTCGTCGTATCTTGCGCCTCGACTCCCGCGTCGAGTTGGCGTGATGCCGGCGGTCGCCTTGGCGATACACCGATGCCATCGTGACTGACGTCTCCTGTGGACCCAACCGAGAGCTGCTCATCTTGAGCTTACCCCCGCATGTCAGCAGCGAAAATACAACTGTCTGCCTCTCTCCCGGAGATTAGAGTGACTCACGGCGCAGTAACCCGGCCTGCATCAGCAGCGCGGCCTACGAGAGTTATTAAAAGGAATCTGCCTGCGCTGCTTCCCAACATAAGCTCTCTCTCTCTGTGTGGTGCACAAATGTATATTTGTTCCTTCTTTTTTTAAGTTCCTAAATTCTCTCTCTCTCTCTCTTTGGCAGGCGGCAATGGATTTTCCAGACTCAGCCATAAATATAGGGCATGCGCTGCAAGCAGTCTCTGAGGACCACATCAGCAAGTGATGGACGGGCTACAGCGCGTGTGTGTGTGTGTGTGTCGCTGCGCAACCCAACACTGCCAGACAACTACTATTTATGCACTCCAGCGCCAGTTCCTGCTTATATATTTATATACTTAATGGCCTTTCAAGACTAATTTGAGTAAATTCAGTCATTTGCACGTTGTAACATGGCGAGAGGTGCTATTTGTTAAATGGAGAAAGCATCACAACGGCATTAGCTTTCAACACGCGGCCGTGGCGAATTTCAGATCGCTAACTTACGGCGCTCTTAATGTAATGCCGGTCCCTCGGAGTTATTATAAGAAATGCGCTGTCTCGTATTACCCCATTCTTGCTCTAATTTCATATCAGTTACACTTGGGGAAGAACTCAATTCACATAAAAAAAATCACATTCGTGTCTGTTTTTCGTTATTTCGTGGTTATGATGAAACTGATGAAGCGAATAAAAACTAATACACAGCTTGCCTCTTTGTGGACGCATTTTACACATGACTGATTTAATACTTTCTGAAGTTCATTTTTGCAGCTTTTGCATGTGCTATTTGGTCAAATAACCCACGAAAATGTTAACATCAACACTAACCGGTCTTATTTAAGTGAAATATACAAGATAATGTGACTAAATCAGCTCAATTACATTTGGGTCAAGTAAATCAAAAATGGCATTTCTAAGATGGATACACCAAGAGCAAAGTTGCAACTATAAAGTAAACTGAATTGCTCAGTAAATTGCCTGTTAGGGCAACACATCGGAAATGATTATTATACTCAGGGCCAGGTTATACGGTACATATACTGGTTATACGGTTTGAGTTTTGATTGTTGTTTTTTTTTGCTCATGGAGGTATTTTTAGTCAATTAAGTGATGTTAAATATTAATAACACGTGCAGAATTAACATCTAAGCAATCTTAAATTGTAGTAAAGCTAGTAAGTGGTGCTAGTAAGTATTAAAAAAAAATTATAATTTATATTTTAAGTAACCACGTGATAAGTGGCAATGGCTATTCTTTGACTTTTATCTTGTGATTTAAATATTTTACAAATTAAAATATTTCATTTGATTTCTTTTCTTAACTTCATGGGTGCAAATTAAAAGATTCAACAACAAAAAATGGTTCATATATTAAGTAATCATGTGGTAATGGCTATTTTTTGACAATCCTGTGACTTAAATATTTTACAAATCAAAAGTATTTCATCTCATTTGATGATTTTCTTTTTTGGAAACTTGGACGCAAACCAAAATATTAAACAAAAAAATTATTCATATATTAAATAACCATGGAGTAATAGCTATGTTTTGACAATCCTGTGATTTAAATATTTTGCAAACCAAAAGTACTTAATCTCATTTGATGATTTTCTTTAATGGACACTTTGATGGACGTAAACCAAAATATTGAAAAGCCTGGCAATGTAACTAATATTATAGAAAGAGTCAAAGTTGTTGTTTTTTCTTCATTTTCACATGCAATTAACCCAAAGCACTTGTCTTACAGTCTTGCCCACTGATGACTATATGAATATATCTGCAACGGTACAGCGATACGGCTGACATTTCTACAATGGTAGTGTATATACTACGATAGCGCCCAGTACTAATGTGAAGTTTGGTAAGCTTTATAGTCCTTCGGGATGGTGTCGCCTGCAGGTTTATATTTGCAGTGTGTACTACAGCTCCTGTTGTAATTACCTCAGGCTGTAATCCATTAAAGCACAGTCAATTATCGAGGGAAAGTGTTTGGAGCTCCAACCTAAAACCTGCCCATCTGAGTGGCCATCATGCTCTCTTTGTATAGCGGCCATGTTTCAAAACACTGGCTTCAGGCAACAAGTGCTGCTATTTCACTTTCCCTCTCTCCCTTTTCATCAGCCCCCCCAGGCGGACCATTAGACCATCTGCTTCCCATCTCACGAACACTGCCGTGGCTCTATCACAGCTTCCCGTCATCTGCAGGGCTCCGCGAATCCTCGTGCGATCGTTTGCACCCCGTCATGCCCCCGTGTGAGGTGATGCTTGAAGTCGACAGGCGGGGAACAAATGAAAGCTGTTCTTGATAAAATTATCACCCTCTAAATTTATCCCAAAGCCAAATATTTAACTTGAAACAAATAGTCCCACACTCGTTCACCCCGCAGAGGACTGAATACAGAATTATGAAAATGTATTTAGTTAAAGGGGTCATATGATGTTGCTAAAAAGAACATTATTTTGTGTGTTTGGTGTAATTAAATGTGTTGTGGGGGCGTGTTAGAACGAGCCGTTTTAGGTAGACATGGTTGAATCTTAACTTTTATAAAGAATATCTCTTTGCAGGGATGTATGGATGTAACGATTAACCGCGAGCCGTATATATACAGATATAGTGTTATATTTAAATTTCACAAAGAAATGTGCAGCTTTTTGTCCAAGCAATAATAAAAGGACACATTTAATTTATAATTTGTCTTAAATCTCATTTTGTAAAAAAATTATAATCGTGAATCGAATCGTGAGTTGAGTGAATCGTTACATCCCTATCTCTTTGGATTTGAGACTTTAGTCTTTGCAACTTTACAGATCTTCTTTATGCACCAAGAGCTTGTAACACTCCAAAGAGAAAGGACAAATTGAAAATCGCATCATATGACCCCTTTAAAATAATGCAAGGCTCAACAATTACAGATGGTCTGATGGCCTGCAGCCAGTGTGAGAGTGTTTTGGGCCAGTTAATAACAGTGTTACTTACCCTATTATATTTCAAATAATAATAATAATAATAATAATTTTGAAAAATATAAGCAAAAACTAAATATATTACTAAAAATAAATGCATATAAATTCTAATCAAAACTTTGCAATGCTGCGATTTAAATATTTAAAAATCAAAAGTACTTCAAATCATTTAATGATTTTATCTTTGGAAACTTGATGAATGCAAACCAAAAGATAAATAAATAAATAAATAAAATAAAAAAATAAATAATAATAATAATAATGGAAAAATATAAACATATAATAAAAATAGTTAAAAATTAATTTAGATCATATTTATATTAATCCTAATCAAAACTTTTGTGATTTATATATTTTACATCAAAAGTACTTCAAATCATTTGATCATTTGAAAAGATTATTCATAAATAAATGGAAAATCTGGCATCAGTACAAAACAGCTTCAAATTCAAATTTAAATTGATGAAACAAAACAAAACAAAAAAAATGTTTGACTCTAAATGTAACCAGTGTTTTCAGCCAGTAGGAAATTACTTTCCTTATTATATTGCAAATTTGAATAATGATAATAATAATAATAATAATAATAATTTGAAAAATATAAACAAATGATTGTTAAAAAAATTATTTATATAATATTTATTATTCTGATAAGTCACAACCATTTTTTTTATTATTATTATTTATTTTTTATACTAAAGTTGCATTAATGCAGAACATTAATCTGCCAATGAAACTTCAATGCAACAAGTAGGGAATTCAATTTTTGTGTTTCCCCCCAAAAGAAAATCTCTCCATTTAACAGATCCGCACCTCATTTTGAACAGTATTTGTCACCCCTACCAGGTACACAAGAGAACACCATATTGCTGGTGTTATTTCTGTTCACATCAAATCAACACTACAATACCTAGGGTCTATTACAGATAAGCCAAGCACACTCCTTTCTATCAAGTCTGCGCTTCTGCGAATTGATGTTCTGATGTCCTAATCGTTTTCAGATGGTCTGTTTGGTCTGTGTGACAGTTCTTCAAATCTGCTGTCTACAAGACTTGCCGTTATACTGAGGGACAAAAAGATTGACATCGCGTCAGTTGAAGTAACTCAGACCTGCTTCAATCTCTCCTGAGACTGCAGTGAAAAAAAACTCCAACGTACATCATCAAGTACTCCGGGCTAGGATTTCATTTTTTCTTTTCTGTTCTCCTGGTTTCTTTTGGTCCCTTGTCCACAAACACTCAAATACATCCTGTTCTGGTAATCAGACTCCTTTGAATGGGGCTTAACTCTTGTGGCCTTTCTAAAAGGCTTTACACACATGTAGACACAAGAACACATAGCCACAATTGAAGAAATCGTTCACTTAAAAACTTGCTTAGGTTTTTTTCCTAGAGCAACGAGGAACATACCAAAATTTCAGTTGATAGTGATAAAAATGTGCTATCGACCTTAACTATCAAACTGTATTCACACCTAAATATTCTTGCATGTATGTTGTGAAAGATTTTTCCTGTTCCTTCAGACAAAACTATTAGAAGAGTGGAAAATATAGTGCATATGAACTTCTTTTATAATATGCAATAGAACACGTTTTTATAAGAAAGATGTCTTTTGTGCCAATTCCAGAATGTGCATTCATTTTTGTGTCCATTAAGTTAATTTTTAATTATTAGATGGCATCACGGCATGGCCAATAAATTAGTCTGTCTGTCAGTCTATCTGACTGTCTGTAGTCATATAATGCCAAAAGGTTTATTTAATTTATTGACCATGCAGTAATGTCAACTGAACTTAATGGACACAAAAATTAACAAAAATTTAGCAGAAATGAGCACAAAAGACAACTTCATATATATATATATATATATGGGCTGTCAGTTTAACACGTTAACTTAATTACTTAGTTATGAAAAAATAACGCGATTAAAATATTTTAACGCAGTTAACGCACTGGCCCCGCCCCCAGACCTGTACGTCATCTTACATTTCATGCAGTGGACTGTTGACAAATATGATGCAGGGCAACAACTCCATAAATGCAGTTATGCCCTAAAATTCAAGATGTTAGATGTTAGTGCAAAAAATGCCTCTGTATGAGTTTCTGTCTCATATTTATATCATAGGATAAGTGATCCCACGAGCAGCGAGAGTGCTGAAGAACAAGTGCATTTTATACAACAGTTCAGTAAATAAGAAGTTAATATTGTGCTACATTTTAAACACAATTTTGTGAGTTTGTTCAATTTTGCCAACGAAAATATTACTTAAAAGCCACAGCAGAATTGATGTGCGTCTCTGAGCAACACAGCGGTGTTTAGTTTCTGAATGAATCCGCGTTTTGAACGAATCATGTGAACCAATGATTCAGTATTCCATAGAGAGAGCCGTTTACTGAATTCCTGAGTGCAACCCTCTGCATTGCGAGTAAATCACTCGCATATGCGACGAAATCTTCACTGTTGTAAATACAACTTAACCACTGATTTCTAGTCGTGTCCTCTTTTGGAAGACCAAACAAAGTAGTTTCGCTTTCACAACGAAACACAGCATCACTCACGGCGGGCTAGAGTGAGCGACGGATTCGACGAAGGAGCGTCCGGCGGGCTTGTGGCAACCACATGTGACGACCCCGGGCTGGACTCCGCTTCGTCCACGGTGAAAGCCGATCCGGCGATCCACAGCGCTAAGTTGATGTATTTCCTCAGCGACCAGCACAGATCATCTCCAGGCATGACGAAGCGGATATCGTCCTCTTTTGGAAGACCAAACAAAGTAGTTTCGCTTTCACAACGAAACACACAGCGTCTCCACGACATGGCGGCAGCGGCAGCAACAATACTACAGCGAGAATAAAAATTATGCCTTCTTTCTTTGCGTGAACATTTGGGCGGCGTTGTGCAAATCTTCCCACATCGTGACGTAGATATGTGGGGGCGTGTTAGAACGAGCCGTTTTAGGTAGACATGGTTGAATCTTAACTTTTATAAAGAATATCTCTTTGCAGGGATGTATGGATGTAACGATTAACCGCGAGCCGTATATATACAGATATAGTGTTATATTTAAATTTCACAAAGAAATGTGCAGCTTTTTGTCCAAGCAATAATAAAAGGACACATTTAATTTATAATTTGTCTTAAATCTCATTTTGTAAAAAAATTATAATCGTGAATCGAATCGTGAGTTGAGTGAATCGTTACATCCCTATCTCTTTGGATTTGAGACTTTAGTCTTTGCAACTTTACAGATCTTCTTTATGCACCAAGAGCTTGTAACACTCCAAAGAGAAAGGACAAATTGAAAATCGCATCATATGACCCCTTTAAAATAATGCAAGGCTCAACAATTACAGATGGTCTGATGGCCTGCAGCCAGTGTGAGAGTGTTTTGGGCCAGTTAATAACAGTGTTACTTACCCTATTATATTTCAAATAATAATAATAATAATAATAATTTTGAAAAATATAAGCAAAAACTAAATATATTACTAAAAATAAATGCATATAAATTCTAATCAAAACTTTGCAATGCTGCGATTTAAATATTTAAAAATCAAAAGTACTTCAAATCATTTAATGATTTTATCTTTGGAAACTTGATGAATGCAAACCAAAAGATAAATAAATAAATAAATAAAATAAAAAAATAAATAATAATAATAATAATGGAAAAATATAAACATATAATAAAAATAGTTAAAAATTAATTTAGATCATATTTATATTAATCCTAATCAAAACTTTTGTGATTTATATATTTTACATCAAAAGTACTTCAAATCATTTGATCATTTGAAAAGATTATTCATAAATAAATGGAAAATCTGGCATCAGTACAAAACAGCTTCAAATTCAAATTTAAATTGATGAAACAAAACAAAACAAAAAAAATGTTTGACTCTAAATGTAACCATTGTTTTCAGCCAGTAGGAAATTACTTTCCTTATTATATTGCAAATTTGAATAATGATAATAATAATAATAATAATAATAATAATAATTTGAAAAATATAAACAAATGATTGTTAAAAAAATTATTTATATAATATTTATTATTCTGATAAGTCACAACCATTTTTTTTATTATTATTATTTATTTTTTATACTAAAGTTGCATTAATGCAGAACATTAATCTGCCAATGAAACTTCAATGCAACAAGTAGGGAATTCAATTTTTGTGTTTCCCCCCAAAAGAAAATCTCTCCATTTAACAGATCCGCACCTCATTTTGAACAGTATTTGTCACCCCTACCAGGTACACAAGAGAACACCATATTGCTGGTGTTATTTCTGTTCACATCAAATCAACACTACAGTACCTAGGGTCTATTACAGATAAGTCAAGCACACTCCTTTCTATCAAGTCTGCGCTTCTGCGAATTGATGTTCTGATGTCCTAATCGTTTTCAGATGGTCTGTTTGGTCTGTGTGACAGTTCTTCAAATCTGCTGTCTACAAGACTTGCCGTTATACTGAGGGACAAAAAGATTGACATCGCGTCAGTTGAAGTAACTCAGACCTGCTTCAATCTCTCCTGAGACTGCAGTGAAAAAAAACTCCAACGTACATCATCAAGTACTCCGGGCTAGGATTTCATTTTTTCTTTTCTGTTCTCCTGGTTTCTTTTGGTCCCTTGTCCACAAACACTCAAATACATCCTGTTCTGGTAATCAGACTCCTTTGAATGGGGCTTAACTCTTGTGGCCTTTCTAAAAGGCTTTACACACATGTAGACACAAGAACACATAGCCACAATTGAAGAAATCGTTCACTTAAAAACTTGCTTAGGTTTTTTTCCTAGAGCAACGAGGAACATACCAAAATTTCAGTTGATAGTGATAAAAATGTGCTATCGACCTTAACTATCAAACTGTATTCACACCTAAATATTCTTGCATGTATGTTGTGAAAGATTTTTCCTGTTCCTTCAGACAAAACTATTAGAAGAGTGGAAAATATAGTGCATATGAACTTCTTTTATAATATGCAATAGAACACGTTTTTATAAGAAAGATGTCTTTTGTGCCAATTCCAGAATGTGCATTCATTTTTGTGTCCATTAAGTTAATTTTTAATTATTAGATGGCATCACGGCATGGCCAATAAATTAGTCTGTCTGTCAGTCTATCTGACTGTCTGTAGTCATATAATGCCAAAAGGTTTATTTAATTTATTGACCATGCAGTAATGTCAACTGAACTTAATGGACACAAAAATTAACAAAAATTTAGCAGAAATGAGCACAAAAGACAACTTCATATATATATATATATATATGGGCTGTCAGTTTAACACGTTAACTTAATTACTTAGTTATGAAAAAATAACGCGATTAAAATATTTTAACGCAGTTAACGCACTGGCCCCGCCCCCAGACCTGTACGTCATCTTACATTTCATGCAGTGGACTGTTGACAAATATGATGCAGGGCAACAACTCCATAAATGCAGTTATGCCCTAAAATTCAAGATGTTAGATGTTAGTGCAAAAAATGCCTCTGTATGAGTTTCTGTCTCATATTTATATCATAGGATAAGTGATCCCACGAGCAGCGAGAGTGCTGAAGAACAAGTGCATTTTATACAACAGTTCAGTAAATAAGAAGTTAATATTGTGCTACATTTTAAACACAATTTTGTGAGTTTGTTCAATTTTGCCAACGAAAATATTACTTAAAAGCCACAGCAGAATTGATGTGCGTCTCTGAGCAACACAGCGGTGTTTAGTTTCTGAATGAATCCGCGTTTTGAACGAATCATGTGAACCAATGATTCAGTATTCCATAGAGAGAGCCGTTTACTGAATTCCTGAGTGCAACCCTCTGCATTGCGAGTAAATCACTCGCATATGCGACGAAATCTTCACTCTGGGCGACGAAATTATGTCTAATATTAGTCAATGGCTAATAAATTCTTAGATTTTACTCGCCAGTGTGTGAGTTGGAGGCTGAGTATATGATTAGCACAGATATATTTTCACTCACAGAACACTCTGACTGCGCGCTTCAGAGTTTCACTCTCCGTCAAGCGATCTGTGCAATTTATAATTTCATCTCAATGGATGCGCAACGCACCTGTGTTTGTACATTTGGCGTAACGTAAACTCTAGTGTGAAGGCGCACGACTCACCGACGCTTTCTCTCACACACGCAAGGTGAGAGAGCGAGAGCGAGAGAGTCTTACATAACATGCAGAAATGTAAACAATATTCTTTGTTTTATTTTCCTATCAAAATAACGGAGTTCCTTTGGAATTCTTCAGCTTTTAAGAAATGCCGGTGTTCGCCGATGGTGGGCGGAACTAATGCGCAAACGACAATCTCACTGGCTGGCGCTCACCTATTATCGTCCCTGTTTAGATTTCAGCAAATCAGT
>NW_015506106.1:287199-325321 GCF_001515645.1 Sinocyclocheilus grahami | reverse complement strand
CTAGCCAATGGCGATTCAATTGCCAAGGTGTCTGTAGAGGGTTGGAGTGAATAAGCCGTTTGAACGAATTGACTCAAAAAAACATTTACCACCACCTGCTGATAGTTTTAATTTCTTCTTTAAAGTATCATTTCACTTATTAAAAAAAAGGTATAATTAAAGGGATTAAAGGGATAGTTCAACAAAAATAAATAAATTCTATCATCATTTAGCTACTCACCCTCATGTTGTTTCAAACCTGAATGACTTACTTTCTTTTGCGCAACATAAAAGAAAGTATTTTGAATACTGTTTATAACTAAGCTGTTTTGGTCACTAGTGACTTTCATTGCATGAACAAAAAATACCGAGATGTTTCTCAAATGATCTTTTTATGTTCCATACTTTATGTTAGGCCATTGTAGCCTAAACATTTAACACAATAATAAATTTAAATCATCTTTTGGGGGTATTTTCACAGCCAAAATTAATTTAGATTAATTAATCGCAGCACCCTGTAATTAATTAGATACAAAATTTTAATAGACTGACAGCCCTAATATATATATATATATATATATACAGCTTTCCCCTTCTGGACTACAGAGAGCTCCTTTTGAGCCGCTTGAGTAAGTTTAGCTCAACATCCTGTCCTTTAAGACAGCACTCCTGACTGCTGACTTTCGTCTTCTTCCAGTAAATTCCCCGTTCAGTAAACCCTAGTTGAGTTCCTCCAGCACTCTGTGGCATTCTGACTCAGCAGAGGAGTCCGATGCCAGGTCTAGTACTTGTGTTATTTGTCATCTGTCACCCCTTGTATTGGTCCAGGCGCCCATACATGAGATTCCTCTTGCGTAAACCTGTACCTTTTTTCGTGTAAAATGACATATATTTATATATATATATATATATATATATATATATATATATATATATATATATATATATATAGTATTTCAGTCTGGCGAGTAAACTAAAAAGTGTACTAGCCAATGGCGATTCAATTGCCAAGGTGTCTGTAGAGGGTTGGAGTGAATAAGCCGTTTGAACGAATTGACTCAAAAAAACATTTACCACCACCTGCTGATAGTTTTAATTTCTTCTTTAAAGTATCATTTCACTTATTAAAAAAAAGGTATAATTAAAGGGATTAAAGGGATAGTTCAACAAAAATAAATAAATTCTATCATCATTTAGCTACTCACCCTCATGTTGTTTCAAACCTGAATGACTTACTTTCTTTTGCGCAACATAAAAGAAAGTATTTTGAATACTGTTTATAACTAAGCTGTTTTGGTCACTAGTGACTTTCATTGCATGAACAAAAAATACCGAGATGTTTCTCAAATGATCTTTTTATGTTCCATACTTTATGTTAGGCCATTGTAGCCTAAACATTTAACACAATAATAAATTTAAATCATCTTTTGGGGGTATTTTCACAGCCAAAATTAATTTAGATTAATTAATCGCAGCACCCTGTAATTAATTAGATACAAAATTTTAATAGACTGACAGCCCTAATATATATATGCACACAGACTGAAGTAGTTTAAGTCTTTGGTTCGTTTAATTGTGATGATTTTGGCTCACATTTAACAAACTACTGAAGTTAAACTACTTCAGTCTGTGTGCATTGAATTGATTTAATACACAAGTTTCACAATTTGAGTTGAATTACTGAAATAAATGAACTTTTCCACGACATTCTAATTTATTGAGATGCACCTGTATATATATAAAAATGATCACAATGAGTTTTGTGCTTTGTTACTTCCGATAAGAAACAAAGCCTCAGCTTTCAAATCCTGTACATTTCATCACAAAATTCAAACAATAAATGCCATTTGACTGATTTCTTTTCCTCAAGAAAACCAAACTATCAGTATCGGCATCAGCAGACATTCTGAATAATCAGTTATCAGTATCAGCTGAGAAATTTCATTTCAGTGCATCTCTAATATATATATATATATATATATATACACGCATACACACAATATTGATTGCTTTTGCTGTCATCCAGTACCAATATAGTGGAAGGCTACAGATTAATATTTTCAATCTTATTACAGTTCCTATAACAGAACACAATGCATCCTCTCAGAACAATGCATCTTGTGAGTTCCTGTCACAATAATGAATCAGGTGTGCTCTGAACAATCTCTCTTTCTCTTCCAGTCGCTGCTGGAGTGAGTGCATGTGTTCGGTGGGAGTTTGTTGTCGGTATGCGTGCGTGTTTAGTCCCCCTGTAGTGCCGTGGAACATACGGTCAGGGTAATTACCGCTATCAGAGCTGGTGCTACTGTCCTCGAACCCTCTGGGACTGATTATGGCCCCGCTCTGAGCTCCACTACTGCTGCCTGAACGACCGCTTTGCTGTCCTTCAATAAGTGATTCATCAAAGAGAGACAAGCCCACACGGAAAGACAGACCGAGAGAGAGACCTGCGATCTGCTAGAGATCAGAGGAGAGTGACGTGTGTGACACAGACTGAAACAAACTCACTTGAGACTGCCACTATAATGTAACTTATAGCACTTACCTTAAAATACAATTTTTTGACTTAATTGAATTGAGGAAAGTGGTGCACATGTTGAAAATTAGTTTAACAATAAATTACTACATAGGCTTAACACAAATATCATGTGTAGTGGACTATTTGAATTAAGGAAATCATAATATTAAATGTGTCAAACCTGACAAACTTAAATTATTTGATATGGTTTTTAATTTATTTAACATACACATGTTGGAAATAAGTTTATTTTTTAAAAACATCAAATTACCACATAAACTCAAAGTCCCTGTGTAGTGGACAAGCCTGCCTGAATTAAATAAATCATAATAATATTCAATGTGTCAAACTAACGTAAAACTTTTGATGACGTTTTTAACTTTATGTAATGTGCACGTTTGTAGTAAAAAAAACAGCAAAAAACATCAATCTACCACCTAAACGTAACTCAAACATCCTGAATAGTGGACAAGCCTGACTGAATTAAATCATAATAATATTTAATGTCAAACTTCACAAACTTAAAACTTTTGATAATTTCTTTTTATCTTTATGTAACATATAGCAGGATTATGTATTGGTTAAGTTTGGTTACGATACCAGATTTGTGCAGTAACTGCTCAGTACAGCAACATGAATCATGATTTAGTCCTCAGCCTAAGCACAAGCACCACTCTTCAACACATCTGGTATCCCTAAAATCTCAAAAACATAACAGAAACTCTTCTAAACCCTCACATAAGATAATATTAAACACTAATAAGCATTTCGATTTACTCAAAAACATTACATGTATTCCAGTCTATTCTGCAAAGTATGCTGGGAACAGAAAATCCGCTGTACAGTTTCAATTAATGCAAGAAAAATGATTCATATAGTTCCAAAACAAATGGATTTACATAAATAATTGGATTAGAGACAAAAATTAAGTTGTAACAAAATGTTCAAGAATTGTGTGCTTCATTAGTTCATTGCAATCGAGTAAATTAAAGAAAAAAAAATTTTTTGAGTGCACTTTTGTCCCACAAAGTGAGCTACATCTCACAAAATTTGAGAATTTCCTCAGTAAGTGATTAATGCTAAATAAAAATAAGTAAAATATTTGCAAATGCAACTTTTTCAGCTATAGTTTCAGTGTGGGATTTGTTTAGTCCATTGTATTTTCAATAGCAATAACTCATATATATATAAACAGAATCAGATAGCCAAGTAAACGTGTGTCTATGTGTGTGTGTGTGCTTCTATCAGTGCGTCTTTGTGTGGGGTGTGTGTGTGCATAATATATCAGTGTGCCTGGGCTTCCCTCACCTTCAAAACTAATCAAATCTGAACACTTCTAATCTGAGTACACAAACTCAGAAAAACCCAGTCACTGTCTAACATATCGGCTAGAATGAAACAACTTCCAGTCGGTCTTCAAGCCCCATTTCCATCACCAAATCAAACATTATCTCTTTCAACATGTGTGATTTGTGTATTTCTGGCAGTAATATTCAGCTCCAAACCCAATTACAGCTTGTATAAACTCACTAAACCAGATCACACACAAGTTTACTCGAACATACAGCTTCTAAAGCTAATTCTATGTCTACAGGCAATCCCAAATCCAACCTCAAAAAGAAAACAGTTTGTATTTATGAATCATTTTGCCTTTGAGGACGTCCCTTAAGGGGGGTTTCTGTCAGGTTTAGCAAACTTCTGTGGACAGCTTTGTCCCTAAGGTACACCTAACTAAACCCACATAAACAGAGTCACTCTGATCTCAGACTTGCAAACACCTCCACAAATGCATTGAACACACACCCTCCATACGTGAAGAACATACAAGTGTTCACAAAGACAAACACGCACACAGAAAAAGCTCTAGGCAGCTGTGCAGTCTGAACACGCTTCACTTCCAGAACAGCCATAGTTTACCAATCCCCTCGGCTATAACAAACACATAAACGCACAACACAATAGAGTATGAACTTACACACATGCACAAAACACAAACATTACATAAACAACTGAGCGCAGAGCAACATAAACACTAACTATGTGCAAACACACAGAATACGCAATGAATGTATGCATATGGATACACACACACACACACATGATTATATGCAATAAACAAGCACCACCCAGGACTTTTGCTAAATTTCACAAAAGTTATGGACGGGCCCCCTCTACTCCAGGGCTCAATGTGTAGTTGAGTTCCCAAATGTAAAAATCATGTGCCCCCCAAAAAGAAGGAAAAATAAACCGGCCAAACCGCCACCCTCTATCAAGAGCTATTTATCAAAAGAAGAAAAGCCTTCCACTTACAATATTGATTCTGAAATGAAATCAACAAGTGTAAACACAAGAAAAGACAATAATCGTTTCTAAACAGAGTGTTTTAACATTCTGACTCTAAATTGGAGGCAAGTGGTACATCATAATGACGAAACTCAATCACTTCCATTATAATCAGCTTTTATCCTTTCATGCATTTGACAAGCACTTTTATCCAGAGTAATTGCATTGTTTTCAAAGTTTATATCTTATCGGTTCATGCATTCACGGGGAATGCAAAAGCCTATTGGATTATTTTGAAGATATTAGTTGAATAACTTTATTATACGTAACGAACTTTCACGGTTCAAGAAATTTGCTGGTTCCCTACAAACACATTTTCATCTCAACATCTAACCTCTAAAGTGGAACATCACAATAACAAAACTCCCATTATAATCGCTAAACGAAGCTGTGTAGAAAGCATGCGGCTCCAATTCATGCTGTACTTCTGAGTTTTTACATTTATGCATTTGACAGGCACTTTTATCCAACTTAACTGCATTGCATCGAATATGTACACCTTATCAGTTTGTTCAATTGACTACTGTATGATTATTTTGAAAATATTAGTTGAATACCTTTTAAGGAATAATGAAAAGAGCAATGAAAACTAATGTATTATATGTAAAGTTTATTTTTAATGAATTTATTTATTTTAATGCCATGTCAGCAGCAATGGCTATATTGATGGCAAAAACAATCCAATTGCATAACTCAATCAATATCATTTCAATATAATGTTTACAATAATTTAACAATTTTGTCTTAAAAAGTCAAAATACAAACAAACAAACAAAAAAATAACAGTATAATTTAAATAACTACAATAAAAGCAGTAACAATTATATAGAGTCTTTCAACTTATTATATGACAAAAATTCTCAAATTATTTCAGGAGAATTAATGAACGAATTTTTCAACATTCATTTTTCAAGAAATTTGCTGCCTCCTTGTCTCCTTGCTGTGTTTATTTATTCTGAATGGATCCGTGTACTTTAGTAGATATATGCAGTCAGCAGGCGATTGGTTTAGGTTTTTTTGGCATCACCATGTGGTCCTGTTCGGTATCGCAACTTGACTTCTCTAAAATGTAAAAAAGCTAATTGCTGTTGCACTGTACACATACTATACAATTCAGATTTGTTTTTCTTTCATATGTGCTTATATGGGCTCCTTATATCATTTGGTTCTTTGGTGTCCTTTTGGAGTTTCTAAGTGTCCTTTTTTGGAAAGACATCTAAATTTGTCTTGAAAAAAGCTTGCAGAAAATACAGATTTTTGAGAATCACCCTTCAATCTTTTGGTTTACTTTGCTGGATATAGCAAACGATGACAAAATAAACATTTGAAACAAGATAAATGGTCTATGCTTAATTTCATGAAGTGTGCGATTAATCGCGATTAATCACAGAAATAGGGTGTGATTAAAGGCACAATATGTAAGATGTACTTGTGTACTTACATTATCCCAAATGTTTCGAAGAACGTTTAAATCCAGAGAAATAAGCTATTTTAACTAGTGACACACATATTTTAACAGTGTGTCGCCTGCCAATGACGTCATAACTCCCCGATTTCCGTTTTGTTTTGTAGAAAATATGGAAACACCAAAGACGCTTTAATATGTTATACGTTTTATTAGACAGGTGAAGACCGCACAGAGTAGCATTATAACAGAACTTTCAAACGTATCTAGTATGATAAAACAGCGCTGCTTTACCCCACATACGCACGACCGGAAGGAGAGGAAGCGGTCGACTGTGGCATAATAAAAGCTCCGCTGCTTTCGAGCCGTGTGTCACGCTCGTTCAGCTGCTTCGTTTTCACTTCGACGGCTTTCAGCCTCACCCTGCTTCATTCTACTACGTTAATAAATCATTAGCTCATTAGCTCATCCATGAACATGATTTCTGCCCGAGCCCTGTCGGATTGCATCGGCTGTGGGGATGAAAACCACAACTCCCATGATTCCACACTCAGTCACGGAGTCATCAAACTACGCCTTTGCCACTTTGTTTATTTTGAATACGCGCCCTCTAGTGGCGAAAATTACATATTGTGCCTTTAATTAGATTAAAAATGTTTATCTATTGACAGCCCTAATATTTATGCATTTGACAGACACTTTTATCAAATGCAACTGCACTGCATTCAAGGTATACATCTTATCAGTTCACTGCCTGGGAATCGAACCTACGACCATGTCTATGAACCTAAATCTACATACAAATAATCTGAAACGCATCAAAACAATATGATCGTACACTTTAAATCTAATGTAAAACCGCCTCACAATTAAAGTAGCGCAACAATGATTAATTTTACATTTAAGTTAAAAATGAGAAACAAAACACAAGATATCTTTGGCATAATAAAAGCACTTGTAAATGGCATAATAAACAAACGTAAAAGTAACTCACCTAATGAGATAATAATGACATGATTTAGCAGTTTCCGAATGCCTGGATTATTTTGAAAATATTAGATGAATAACTTCCATTTGAATATTACAAACAAATGTATCATATGTAATGAACTTTAATTTTTCTATGCTATGTTGCAAAAAAATTACTGCCTCCTTACAATATGGGCCACAAATCTTCCCCCAAAAATCTCAACTTGACAACCTCTGCTGTCCGCCTCCATCAATGCCACAAGTACTACCACGTTTTATTAGATAATACTAGAATAATTAACTGTCACATACATAACTATGTTGATCATTCAGTAAAATGGTATCACCACAGTAAAGGAAAAAGCAATAAAACTGCTTTATAGAAGACCCGATCAATTATAAATCACACACTCACATACAAAAGAACACTAACCAACAGAGCAACAATAAACTACTATCACAAATGCACAAACACACAGGCAGGTGTTTGTCTTAGAAAGGTTGCATGCCGATCAATGCACTTTTGATTTGTGCTCATCCACATGTGGACGACAGTGATGCAAGTGGCAACTTTAGCGAGTTTACGGGTAAATTACCTCTGCGAACGACATCTTGTCAAAAGGAGCTCTAACAAGCTATCGACCCGCCACTGCCGTGTCCTAAACGAGCTGCTTCCATGTTTCCGGTCAAATCAAGCCACTGAAAAACAGAATTTATCTCAACTGATGTAATGAATCAGAGCCTAAGAAAAACACATCAGGGACAAACACTGGAGGAGGATGGGAGATATCAACGAGCGCAGAGACGGATGTGGGTGAGTGCAAAAAAGTGTCTAATCACTTCAAAATTTGTTTTTCTGAGCAGTAAGCAAGTTTAACGCACTTTGTAGCATAAAGTTTTCAGTCCATGAACGGACACGTAATTGCTACTTTACATAACTCTTTATGTAAAATTATGTTAAAAACAGAAGCACTTTATGGATTTCTGATCACATGACTTCCTGATGAGAAAATAAGGTTTTATTCACACTTGCAATTCCAATTTGTTTTGCAAATTTGAGGAAACTATATCCACACTATATGAGTGAATTCAGACAGATGTCGCACTAATGCACATTGTGTATGAATAGCCTATGATACACACTGATTCTGAATGTTCTGAATGACAAAAAAACGACTTAATTTCGGATCTGACCATTCAGACTGAAACACAAATGTTAAATGGATTTCAAACAACATACAGATGCAGTTTAGATCAAGTTTGGCAACATGCCTTCAGTTCAGAATACAAAGGGGTAATCATTTTAAAAGGTGATTTTTCACTATTATTTACAACAGGATCTGTATTTTTATGGGTTTAAATAAAATAATTTTGTTATAAGAGACAATAAAAACAACTTTGTGCTTCAAAGCCACTCCATTCCTGGAAAAAAACATGCTGTCGGTCAAAGATCTAACGATGTCAAAGATGATAACGTACCTGGACTTTACATTTCTCAGATGTTTAAAAGATTAAGGCAATTACCAAAGTTTGATGAAATGTTGTTTCATTTTCCAATACAAGATGATACATTTTTACATGATTTGCTACATTTAATTACCCTTTAGCAGATTTTAAGCCACATTATGGCCTATATAAGATACACCAAATAGACTTTTAAAAGTTTTTTTTTCAAAAAAAGAACACATGGTTATCGCTCTCGGTGGCTTAAATATTTAACATCACACGTTTTCAGATGAATGCCGACCCGGCCCTGGATAAAGTTTCATATGTTACACTGTAATCGTACACCTAGCCAATGACCTTTGACATCTCTCTAAAACCTTTCAACTCCTTCAACAACAATGAAGGTCATTGCTTTCACTAGTCAACACAGTTCACAAACCCATTTCACATTCACATACTTCCTTAGATTAACAAGAAAAGAAATGTAGTGAGAGACTTTATTTTAATCTGATTGGATGGTAAATGACGTGATTGGAGGAGAGGGTTTGATTATAAGAGGGCTTGATGACATCAGCTGAACAAGAAAGTTGTTTGAGGTGGTGTTGTATTGCATTTTGAAAGAAAACAACTAGGGTCAATTTTGATTTCATGTTGACTTTGACCATGTTTCACAAGCTAAAGCAAAATCAATCATCAAAAATAGTTATTTTGTGATTTTGAACAATCAACAAATTACTCTGACACCAAGATAATCGCCAGTGCGCTGATGGACAGAATGAGTTTCTTCAAAAGACAAGCCAATAAGTTTTCTATCCGAATTGCTTCTTTAGAAGAACGCTGTGATTAGGTTAGCTGCTATTAAAGTGAGCCGTGATTGGCTGGTTTAATGATCAAGTGGCTTTTGATTGTCAGGAAGAGAAGAGTTTTTCTCAGACGGTTAACACAGAGGATGTTTTAGTGTGTGTGTGTGTGTGTGTGTGTGTGTGTGGTTGGCACTGATGGTGGCATCCTGGATCAATACACATCAGGCTCACCGGCGAGACAGACAAGGGTGTCACCGAATCGACAAGCATGTGCTCAGAGCACATCATTCACCAGCCTCCACACACACACACACACACAGATCACGCTATACACAAACACAAAACACTCATCCGCACATGGAGGTAATATGGATTAGTGTGCAACAATGTAATAATTAACGGGGTTAATTTATGTTGGTATATAGTTATGTAGATTATTCTTAAATTTGAGTGTGAAACAATTTTCACTCAAAAATGGCTACATTTCCCAAATAATTACCAAGAAACTACAATTGAATTAGACATGAAATTTTGACCTAAATAGTATTTTCTTGTAACGTACTCCAAAAAAATTGGAAATGCAATTATATTGTGTTAATCTCATGGTGTTGTGTGTGTAGTTCAGAAATGTATTCTTAGCCTTAAAATCACACGCTCAGATTTCAACCATCAGTTGACCATACTGGACCAAACCCTGCATTTCGCTCGCTTTCTCTTTCTCTCTTCTGGTCTACCGAGCTGGATCAAAGCCAATGTACTCATTTTGACTTGCTCTAAAAGACTCTCACTTTCTTTCCCAAGAAAGCAAGCACACACACGGCAAAGCCACTGAACGCAGTCAATGCCGCAATAACACCAGCACTCATTAAAGAGACACTCCCTTGAGCGGTTGTTCTTGACTTGAAGCTTTATTACCTGACTAATTACAACGCTGTTAATTAGTTGCTATGATCATTGAGAAACGCAAATAAAAGACAGACAGGGAAGAAAAGACCTGTAACTTGTGTCCAAACAAGGTACTTGAGTGTTTTAAGAAACTCACAAACACAGGGTGTGTCTCAAAAATGAGTGAAAATCTAGACAGTATCAAATATACCTATAATAACAAAAACTTGAAATATGATTTTGGGATATGGTGCCATGGTAATACCATGTTTTTGGACATGGCATTACAAAAATGCTAGTAATGCACCAAAATTATGCAACCGAAAACAGTCCAAATTTTCAGTCGAAATGGTTTCAGAGGTTCAAAATCCTTGACAGAAAAAATGACATTAAATTAGCGCATTTCTGATGACGTGTTTTGACTGAATCAGTATTTATTCATGCACACATTGTGGATAAGCTACAAGAAGCATCAGCAGTTTGGACGTGCTTCACCGTGAACAAAGAATATGCTATTGCTAGAGTAGCAATACATACAATTTGTATATCAAGATGCAGCTCTTCGCCAAAGAATTTTTATACGACTGGTTTAATTTATCATCCGAGAACACAAAACCGTGAACAGCATATGTTTATTTACCCAATTACCCAAATTGTATTACTGAAACACTATATTCGGTTTTGCTTTTCTGGTAAATGCAAACTTCTGGCGCCTCATTGCCGAAGAATTTCACTTCAACTCATTTAATTTATTACCTGAAAACACAACACCCAGAACAGCATAAAGAATTCAACTGCCCAAAGTTAATTACAGAAACATTACTTTCGGTTTCTATTTTCGGCTAAATGAAAACTATTGGTTTGGGTGAAAATTATTATTATTTTTTTTATTATAATTTTGTCGCCTCATATTTGAACAACTTTACTACGACTGGTTTAATTTATCATCTAAGAATAGGACACCCTGAACAGCATAAAAGGTTCAATGACCCATTCACTTAATTGTAATTAAAGAAAATTCATTTTTGATTAAACTTTTCATTTAGATGTTTCGTTAAAAAATATATATTTTGGCGCCTCATTCCTGAAGAACTTTATTACAACTATTTTAATTTGTCCACCAAAAACAGCATCCAGAACAGCATAAAGAGTTAAATTGCCCACATTTAAGTACAGAAATTTTATTTTTGGCTTTGGTTTTCAGCTAAATATAAACTTTCAGTTTTGTGTTTCGGTAAAAAATAACTTTGGTGCCCCAGTCCTAAAAACTACAAATGGTTTAATTTATCAACCAAGAACATTACACCCTGAACAGCATAAAGAGTTTAACTAACCAGTTAGTTACCCAAATTTAAATAGCAAAAACTTTTGTTTTTGGTTTTCGGCCAAAAAATGTTGTCGCATCAAAACACTAAATAGGTGGTAATACCCTGGTATACTTTGGACTACCACATAAATATCATATATGAACTGTTTACTTAGAAATTGCGTTTTCTTCCCATGTTTTTGTTGTCATGTATTATGTTAATACCATACCACAGTGTTCTTTAAAGTACCATTTAAATAATAGTATATGTAAAAAGCAATAATTTAGTACCATAATATACAACAAAGTGCCAAAGTATCTGCCACGGTCTCTTTAGCAAGGGATGAAGTGCATCTATAATGCCCCAAAATGCTGTCTAGGTAGGCAGCTCAATAGGTTTTGAGAAACAGCAACAGAGACTCTGGTAGACTGTCTTAGACATTTGTTTATAAGTGTGGCCCCTGTCCTGCTGACGGGGCCCAACCGCACACAGAAAGAAACATTCAGAAAGAGCCGACTCTAATTACTCCATCTTTCAGTCCTCTGTGAAAAATTACAAACTAGAAGGGCAAGACAAAACAAATTAAGACTGAAAAACAAGGAAAAGATTGGAGAGAGGGACCGCGGGGTGCATGACAGGGATCTGAGGGGGTCTCTACAGTTGACACAGCACTGAAGAGCATTCCAGCGCAAGTGGAGAACAAAAGCGCGCACACAAACAATGGCGTGGACGCTGGGAGACGCAACAACGGCACATCAGGACTCCATACCCCCTCACACACGCGGAGTGGGCCGCTGATTTGAATGTGAAGCGTCCACTGAGTCCTGGCATTTGGCAAAGCAGATGCTGAGAATGGGCTCGCACACACACACACACACACACGCTGAGCTGCGCTGGGAACAGATGGGGGAAGGGACGCCCCACACGGGGACACATCCCTCCGTTTCTAAGGAAGAACGTCGGCATTGATCAGCGACGTGGAGGTCATTCTACCCGCATACACACACACACACACTCACAGACTGATGCACGCATAAAGGACAAACGGCACTGAACAGGTGGACCAGTAAAAAAAAAAATGTTTTCCAGAAAACATATCATGTATCTGAACAGACAGCTGTTTGGAACGCTGACAAAAGTGGGTGTGTGTCGCTTCACACAGACTAACTAGCTCCTCTTTCACTCGGTTCCTAGATGCACTTTGAGCATATCTTAATATGTGTTTCTACTGTGGTTTGATGTTTTATAGTTTGAACATTAGCAGAGGCATAAACGCATCACTTGGCTGCACTATCCAATGGTGATTCAATTGTGAAAGGGAAACAAATGCATTAACATACATAAATAAATATAAGGTTGAGCCATATTATCTAGTGCTAGATTGATATATCAGCCATTTTGAGATTAGCATTGCTTAAAATAATAATCATTCATTTACTCACGACATGTCATTCCAAACTGTATTTCTCCCATGGAAAATCGAATGGTGACCAAACTCCAGTAAAGCACAATAATAAAAGCATTATAAATGTAGTGCATACAACCTGTGCGCTATATACAGTACATAAAGTCTTCAAAAGTCATATGTTAGCTATATGTAAATGTGAGGGACAGACTGAATGGTAAGAACATTTTCAGTGAAAAAAAAAATAACTTGACAGTGATGGTCACCATTCACTTTTATTGCATAGAGAAGAGAAGCACAGACTTTCTGCTAAATATCTTCTTTTGTGTTCTGGTTTGTAATGATATGAAGATGAGAAATTGATGACAAAATATTAATTTTTAGGTGAACCATTCCTCTATTTTATGCAAAATACTTGAGCAAATTTAGTTAAATAAATGTTTACATTTAAATTTCAGCATTGTTGAGGATCTCAATTACTATTATTAAATGGTATTATGTAAATATCTACATTATATTGACCACTAAGCTCTCTAGATATCAGTAATGGCCATTTAAAAAGCTGGTATTGGCCATATAAAATTGTACCACTAATAACTCCTTAAATGGATAGTTCACCCAAGAAAGAAAATTCTGTCATCATGCAGTTGCAAACTTGTTTGACTTTCTGTGGAACACAAAAGAAAATATTTTGAAGACCGCTGGGAGCCAAACAACGTTGGACCCCATTGACTTCCATTGTATGGATGCTTAGACATTTTTCAAAATATCTCCTTTTGTGTTCTACATAAGAAAGAAAGTCATGCAGTTTTAGAACAACATTAGGGAGAGTAAAAGATAGAATTTTCATTTTTGGGTGGAGCAGACCTTTAATTTCAAAAGTGGTTCACAAAATCTCTTCACAAACTAAATTGCCATTCAAAGAGTGTCTCATAAATATACACTGCCTGGCCCAACCTGGCTTTGTCCCCAAACTCAACCAATATCAAAACTAATCTAATGCTGGGAATAAGTGAGTCATCTATAAAAGTGAGTGTTAGTGGAAAAACAAACCAGAAGTAGCTCACAATGTCCTTTACATTTAGAATGAAAGATTTTTATTTTTTTTAGCAATAACAGTGAATGAACAGCTGAACATACAGTTTACTTTAAATGCATGCACGCATACATATGTTTATGTATGCAAGCATGCATATATCTGAGTCTAGTTGACCCTATATCTTTCGCCTAATGCAGGGCAGTGTCGCATTTCAGAGACTGTGTGTCTCCCATTGATGTGCGGAGCACGCCAACATCATCCGAGCGCAGAGCGGTGTGAAGCCAATCTTATGAGGATGGAGAGAAAAAAGAGAATTCAGCACATTAATACGTGGAGCGCGCGCGCACAGACTAAACACGCTCTCAAGGAGGATCTGAAGTGTGCAGTTTGTGTGCATGTGCTCCGTGGGTTTTAATTAAAAGATGCACTGGGCCCCTTGAGAATTCATACACACATGCACGGGGGGCCGCTTGTAAATTTACAGCCCTTTCGTGGATGCTCGGGAGTCGGGACGCTGTGATCTTCCCACCTTGTCACTGCAGCATGCATGCATGCATTAACATCCACCACACCTCCAACAACTTTCTATGCCCTCTGCATGTCCACAAGTCCTCTATGTGCAGTCATTCCCCCTATGACAACTTAAATAAGGCTGCTTCTCCTGAATGCACCCAAAACATCAATGCTCAACCACAATTTGTCCGCAATTATAAGTTATTTAACATATAAATTTTTAATTGTTTAATTGTATACTTCATTATATATGTATATATATATATATATATATATATATATATATATATATATATATATATATATATGCTGTATGCTATAATGTAATACAATATCCTATAATCATTATTCTTGTGTTCATTATTGAAAGTTACTAAAAATAATTTATACATGTTTATATGAATTCATTTTATATTTAATGTAAATACACTATTTATATTGTTATGTGTGTGTATAAATGAAAAAAATATTTTACGATTTTTTTTTTAATATTTCAAAAACTATTTTTACATTTTCACATCAGCAAAAAAAATATTTATTTACTATATATTTAGTCAAATTTAAGGATGTTTCTTGTCTAAATAGTTAAGCTAGGCTGCACTTCCACTCCAGTCAGTGTTATTTTACTATTACTGATTTACCATTATAGTTTTAGTTAATATTTAAAAATATATCTTTTATTTTTATATGATATTTTCTGTTTTCATTTTAAATTTCACAGTAATTTTGTTGTGTGTTCTTGTCTTTTTTCTTTTTTTTATTTAGGTTTTAGTTCATGTTTATGATTTTTTTATGGTTTTAATTTTAGTTACCCTGACTCGAGTCTTCCTGTTGACTGTTTGTGTTTGTCTGTTTATAGGCCCAAACCTAAATTGCCTGCAAACAGACAAAACGCTCTATTATTAAGACTGAATTGTATTGTACTACATTGTATTTGAGAACAGCTGGACGTTGCGGTATCAGGTGATATATGGGTCAACCCTGCATAAGTGTGCTGGTCCACTCTTGCTGAAGCTCCAGTGCGTCCAACTGAGTGTCAGAGTGATGATCACGGGTGGCTACGGTGTCTTTTAGAAATGCACTTCCTTGTAATTAATGTAGCCATGATATAATGCACAAATCGATTGTCATTGTGCACCCCTGACTGCATCGGGACAGGAGGGGCTGATTTTTCTGTCCCGCTGGTGTGCTGTTAGGCGGATATCCACTTATCATGCAGAGCTGACATCAAACGCATGAGGTGGGTGGGTGAGGGTCAGGTTTGCTATCTTTGTTGAGACCAAATGAGAGCTGCTGAAATAGCCTTATAACTCTCATAATGAAAACAGCTTAATAAAGGGATTAAATAATATCTTAATTAAAATCTAACAATGCTAAAAGGTTTCTATAAGGTGTCGGCGTAAGGTTAGGATGTACTAATTATAATTAGCCTAATTTAAAAATAATACAAGCCGCAATAATGCATAGAAATAAATAGCATGTACCTTGAGAATTCATACACACATGCACGGGGGGCCGCTTGTAAATTTACAGCCCTTTCGTGGATGCTCGGGAGTCGGGACGCTGTGATCTTCCCACCTTGTCACTGCAGCATGCATGCATGCATTAACATCCACCACACCTCCAACAACTTTCTATGCCCTCTGCATGTCCACAAGTCCTCTATGTGCAGTCATTCCCCCTATGACAACTTAAATAAGGCTGCTTCTCCTGAATGCACTCAAAACATCAATGCACAACCACAATTTGTCCCTAAGATCTACTGAAAAAGGTCTCAAACCCCAAACGCGTAACGTAGCCAACGCAACGCATGCCTTTACTGCGGAATAAACCTGCTTCAATACTTGCCCCCTTCATTCAATCTGCCCCCGTCCGCTGCCCAGCCAACTTTCACTCCCAAACGCAGTTAGTTGATTAATAATCACATTGCATCTCAAGGAGGATCTGAAGTGTGCAGTTTGTGTGCATGTGCTCCGTGGGTTTTAATTAAAAGATGCACTGGGCCCCTTGAGAATTCATACACACATGCACGGGGGGCCGCTTGTAAATTTACAGCCCTTTCGTGGATGCTCGGGAGTCGGGACGCTGTGATCTTCCCACCTTGTCACTGCAGCATGCATGCATGCATTAACATCCACCACACCTCCAACAACTTTCTATGCCCTCTGCATGTCCACAAGTCCTCTATGTGCAGTCATTCCCCCTGTGACAACTTAAATAAGGCTGCTTCTCCTGAATGCACTCAAAACATCAATGCACAACCACAATTTGTCCCTAAGATCTACTGAAAAAGGTCTCAAACCCCAAACGCGTAACGCAGCCAACGCAACGCATGCCTTTACTGCGGAATAAACCTGCTTCAACACTTGCCCCCCTTCATTCAATCTGCCCCCGTCCGCTGCCCAGCCAACTTTCACTCCCAAACGCAGTTAGTTGATTAATAATCACATTGCATATGACTTCATTTCGCATACCTATCCTCGTGAGTAATAAATCCGTTCGGTGAGTGGCAGGCGTCCGCGCGCTACTTTGCCGTATCCATGAGAAGTTCCGTATCCGACCGCGCATCGGTAGTGCAACCGTCTCGCCGAAGCTTCTGCAACAGCAGTGTGCTCCGGCGTTCACACACGCGCGTTCTTACACACAAACACACACACACTCGCTCGGCGTGGGACCGGGGAAGCGCGCGCACGGAAGGGGGGAAGAGCGACTCCCGCGGGTGCGAGCATAGCGCAGTCTACCGGACGAGCGCGCACACACACATCCACACATCCACACAACACACACAGTCACACACGGTTTGGCATTATTTATTGTGCATGGGAAATCATTAATGTGCATATTATATTTGCCTTAAGTGCATGTACTTACAGTAATTTATTTTATAATTATTTATTATTTAAAGATTATGCAATTATAAGTTATTTAACATATAAATTATTTCTGTTTTAATTGTATACTTCATTATATATGTATATATATATATATATATATATACATGTATGCTGCATGCTATAATGTAATACAATATCCTATAATCATTATTCTTGTGTTTATTATTAAAAGTTACTAAAAATCATTTATACATGTTTATATGAATTCATTTTATATTAAATGTAAATACACTATTTATATTGTTATGTGTGTGTATAAATGAAAAAATATTTTAAGATTTTTTTTTTCACATCAGCAAAAAAATTATTTATTTACTATATATTTAGTCAAATTTAAGGATGTTTCTTGTCTAAATAGTTAAGCTAGGCTGCACTTCCACTCCAGTCAGTGTTATTTTACTATTACTGATTTATCATTATAGTTTTTGTTAATATTTAAAAATATATCTTTTATTTTTATATGATATTTTCTGTTTTCATTTTAAATTTCACAGTAATTTTGTTGTGTGTTCTTGTCTTTTTTCTTTTTTTTATTTAGGTTTTAGTTCATGTTTTAATTTTAGTTACCCTGACTCGAGTCTTCCTTCCTACTGTTTGTGTTTGTCTGTTTATAGGCCCAAACCTAAATTGCCTGCAAACAGACAAAACGCTCTATTATTAAGACTGAATTGTATTGTACTGCATTGTATTTGAGAACAGCTGGATGTTGCGGTATCAGGTGATATATGGGTCAACCCTGCATAAGTGTGCTGGTCCACTCTTGCTGAAGCTCCAGTGCGTCCAACTGAGTGTCAGAGTGATGATCACGGGTGGCTACGGTGTCTTTTAGAAATGCACTTCCTTGTAATTAATGTAGCCATGATATAATGCACAAATCGATTTTCATTGTGCACCCCTGACTGCATCGGGACAGGAGGGGCTGATTTTTCTGTCCCGCTGGTGTGCTGTTAGGCGGATATCCACTTATCATGCAGAGCTGACATCAAACGCATGAGGTGGGTGGGTGAGGGTCAGGTTTGCTATCTTTGTTGAGACCAAATGAGAGCTGCTGAAATAGCCTTATAGCTCTCATAATGAAAACAGCTTAATAAAGGGATTAAATAATATCTTAATTAAAATCTAACAATGCCAAAAGGTTTCTATAAGGTGTCGGCGTAAGGTTAGGATGTACTAATTATAATTAGCCTAATTTAAAAATAATACAAGCCGCAATAATGCATAGAAATAAATAGCATGTATGTGTCAGAGTTAGAGAAAGGTGTAAAGTGTCAAAGATAGAAAGAGACCATTTTATTTAGATATCAGAGATACACAATTTTTCTTTTAAATAGTTTTAATTTTAGCTTGTATACATGATATATATACAATGCCAAAATGTTTCCTAAGATGTAGGTGTAATGTTAAGATGTACTAATTATAATTAGCCTATAATTTAAAAACAATACAAGCCAATGAAGATATTATAATGCAGATAAATTAAAAGTGTGTTAGAGAAAGCAGGTGTAAAGTGGCATAGATTGAATGAAACCGCTTTGCTTTTTGCACCTTCAGATTGTGTGTTTGTGTTTGTGTGTGTGTGTGTGTGTGTGTATGCGCACATGCTTGCTCATGTCTGAAGGACAAAAGGTGTGATGTAGAGGTCAGAGCAACCGGCCTACATTATGTTTATTACCACAAGATCTACGATTCCCCACCAACAGGCAGATGAACATCTATTTAATGGATGCAAAGCATCGATTGAACGCAAATACACACGGAAAGTTCAGAAGCATAGGCGGTGGTGGAGCAAAAGAAATAACAATCATTTTAGTAAAGTGCACTTTTTTTCTGATGGCAACCAGGCGTATTGTTTTCCCAGCTATTTTATGTTTATTATTGATTTTATTTCTTCCATTTATGAAGGCTGCTGTTTTTATTATTAAGACATCTGTCTCGTGCAGCAGAGGCACGCGGCACGAGGCGAGCGCTGATGAAGTTCTGATGTTATAACACCCTTCTGGAGCTGTTCTGGATTTGACTGGCTGACAGTCTATACATACAGGCCTCAGAGACACACACAACTACTGAAGTTCAGAGCTGTGACTCAGTGTTTCATACCACAATTGCATTAGTGGCGAGGACAGAGATCGCAGAGACATGCTGCTGAAAGGTGGACTGTTTATGGTCAGTATAGATGATTTGAGGGTCGAGGGTTGGGTTATGGCTGCAGGTTTGTATAGCCTATATATTTTGCTCAGCAAGACTGCATTTATTTGATGAAAAAATATTTTTACAATTTAAAATAACTGTTTTCTATTGTAATACATTTTTAAATGTAATTTATTCCTGTGATGCAAAGTAGAATTTTCAGCATCATTACTCCAGTCTTTCAAAAATAAACACTCATCATTAACAGCTATTTTAAAAAACTGAACCAACTGTTTCACAAAAACCAATCATTTGAACCAAATGATTCATTGAAAGGATTAGGCCTTCCCAATGCAACTAGAGAGAGAATCATTATAGCAAATTAGCTACACCAAGTCATGGCTTTCATTCTCAGCGAATATATGAACTGATAAAACTGAAAGCAATGAAAGTCACTTTGGATAAAAGTGTCTACCAAACCCAAAAATGTCAAATTCCTGTCTCATCGTGCTTGTACAGTATATAGAGATTTGTCCTGCTACACTGCTACTAAAACTTGCTTGTACTGGTAAAGCTGGACTGTTTGGAAAACAGACACATATTGAGAGTTTAAGCGTGACTGACTGAGAATGTTTGTGACATTTTCTCATTTAAGCTATGAAACTCAAGCCCCATTGACCAATCACAGCTTACGGTAACAGACCGTTACACTAATGGTCAAATGAGACGAGTGAGACGAGCCCTGGTCCTAGAGAACATAATTGCTTTTGTGGAGAATGATTGTTATTTTCAGTTACTCATGCAGAACCGTCAATGATCCCCTATACAGCAGTTAAACCGAGATCTAGAGAACCCTAGACACAGAGTATGGCTCTTTAAACAGCCTCTTTTACATTTATTCAGTGTGCATGTGTGAGCATGTCTGTAACACACGTGGCCAATGCATGTTAGAGAATGTGGATTATGGTGATTGTGTGTGTTTGGTGCTTTGGGACTCTCATTAGCTAGAATTCTTGATTGAAGAGAACTAGAGTGCAGGATGGGCGTTAGCTTAATCTTTATAAGATGAAGCAGGGCTTAGAAATTGACTGCTCATATTTACTACTGTAGTTGACTAGTCATCCAAAAAAGTAGTCGACTAGTTGGCGCGGGTAAATGACTGGCTTGTTGTGTGGCAGAACTGGTGAAACTCCTAGTTCATTAATAAATAAATGTAAAACTATTATTTGCAAAATGTGTGTACAAAGACTTTTAATGACCTGGCTTTATAATTTATAACTGGAAAAGATTTGCTGTTTTTAAAATGATTATTTATTATAAAATGCAACAAACAAAAAAATTTAACATTTATAAAATACTACCGGCAAAACTCATAATGTGCATCACTAACAAGTTGTCATATGAACAACCATTCAGTAACTAAACTACACTGATTGTGCTGTGTATTGATTGTGCACATAAGAATAATTCGTTCTGGAATCGAACATCACTTGTGCTGTATGGTTTTTAATCACGGTTTATAAGAATCATTCGTTCTGGAATCGAACATCACTTGCTGTGTTTGTTTTTGAGTCACTCCAAAGAAACGGCTCATAAGAGTCAGTGGTTCTGGAAACGAACATCAACTAACTGAATCACTACACCGGCCGTGTCATTCTTTTTGGTAATTGGACATAGGTTTCCAGCCGTTCTCAAGACCCATCACCACCCTTTTAGTGAAAACGCATTTGTTCTCTAAGCTACAATTTTACTCTCATTGTCAGTGAGCCTTCTAATCAATTTAATTTCATTAATTTCCATATCTAGTGCTAAGCTATAAAATAAGGATAACCATGAACAAAGAAAAAAAAAAGCTTTGGCTTATTTGGACACAGCAGGCAAGCGCACACTAATGACTATATTGAGCTAATGATGAATGACTCATTTTAATGCATGAGTCATGTGTTGATTCTGAAGCTGCCCTGACAGATTTGGTGAGTTCATTTAGAGAAGGATTAATCATACTGAATTAAAGGGTTAGTTCACCCAAAAATGAAAATTCTGTCATTAATTACTCAGTCTCGTGTTGTTCCAAACCCGTAAAACCTTCGTTCATCTTCGGAACACAATTTAAGATATTTTTGATGAAATCTGAGGGCTCTCTGACCCTCCCATAGACAGCAAGGTAACTACCACGTTCAAGGTCCAGAAAAGTACCAAGTGGGCATGTGTTTGCATGATTGGACCACACACGCACCAACATTCACAAACTAATACAATCAAGATGGGCGAGACATTGGCAGCTTTTTTGGCAGGGACTGGCTGATGTTTCCTGCTAATTAAATCATTCTTCTAACATTTTTTGAGAGCCTAATTTTGAATAGCCGATTAAGAGGGAATTTTTCTAATTAAAACTCACAAATAAACCCGTCTCTGAGCTCAGGGGAGACATGAATAGAGTTTGTTGAATAAAATGCGGCGTTATGGGAATTCCAGCTTAGATTTTTTTACGTAGCTATTTATATACCGGTGGGCATAAGTATATTTCGGTACCCATGCGAAAGGCAAATACGTGTATGTGTGGTTCAAAGAGACAGAAATAATGTGTGTGTCTTTTAATAAAGCCACTAAGCAGAGCCATTGGTTAGAAGATGAGACTGTGAGATAAATAGACAGACGACATTAGAAGCAGAGCGAGAGTGAGAAATGTAGTACTGATTCAAGTGATCGTTTTATCACTGACATATATTAACACAAATAACTGCGTTTTGGGAGATGAATGAGCAGAACTGCATATCTCGCTGAGAGGAGAATGTGTTGAATCTTCAATCACAGCTTATAGAAGGAAGATGAGAGTCAAAAACATACTGACACAGACCACATGTGAGATACAGCCAGATGGAATGAGCCGTCAGGTGGCACAGAAGCCTTGTTATGCATGAAAACCACAGAATGAAATGTTGAAGCACTTTAGTGTTAAATATTACAAGAGTTATGCCTGAGACTGATGGAAAAGGGGACTTATATTAAACTTGTGTAGCGTTTTGTCCTCCCAAAGTCCCTTTGTAATGCTATACAAGGTTTGTTGCAAGGGATGTAGTTTTACATGGTAATTTTTCAACTTCTCTCTGATTTTAGAATTAAACCGACTGTTTTTGCTGCACCTTTAAGACGATATGTAAATGACCTCTGTAAATATTGGTTAACCACAGCACCACAGTTCACTGAAGGCAATTTATTCAGAGACAAGCAGCCCTGAGAAATGCATTATACTGGAGTAAGTGTGACAGGTAGCGGGAAAGATGGATTGCCGTCACTCCAGTTGTGAACTACAAACCGTTCTCCAAACCACCTTTTTAAAGAAACGCATATATTCCTTTTTTAAAAAGCTTATTTTTAGTAATTTCACTGACTTTTTCAATGATTAATTTGATTTCAAAGCAGTGATGAACTCTGTGGCAGCTTCATTAGAAGCTAATCATGTACTGTTAACATGACCTAAAACTGTCTGCTAGTACGTTATAAATGTGACTATGCAAAAGGTAAACACAGGGATAATTAAAGTAATTTAACAAAGATATATTAATGAAGTAATGTGAAGACAAGGATATGCTGTGTCAGTCTCATTCTTTAAACACATCATTTGTGGCACAATTGTGGTGGACAGTAAGTTTCAGTCATAACATTATGTTATAGTACTAATTTGACAGATTTAAGAATACAAACCACTTTCACACCAACCAACCGAAGCGAATTCTGATGTCAAATGGATTCAAAACCTTGAGTGAAACTCAGACTCACAAAATTATGTCAGAGTAGTAAATTGACAGATTTTCTTCCAAAGTTGATTAAATATTGATAATATATTTAATATATATTTAATATGTTTGCTCAAGAATGGAATTGAAATCGCTTTCACACCAATCGAAGTGAATTCTGATGTCAAATGGACTCAAAACAAAATTATGTCATAGTAAATTGACAGATTTTACTTCCAAGTTTAATAAATAGTTATAATATATTTAATATATTTTTTCAAGAATGGAATTGAAACCATTTTCACACCAACCAACTGAAGTGAATTGTGATGTCAAATGAACTCAAAAGCTTGAGTGAAACTCAGACTCACAAAATGATGTCTGAGTAGTTATTTTACATATTTTTTTCAAAGTTTAATACATATTTATAATATATTAAATATATTTGTTCAAGAATGGAATTGAAATCGCTTTCACACCAACCGAAGTGAATTCTGATATCAAATGGACTCAAAACAAAATTATGTCATAGTAAATTGACAGATTTTTACTTCCAAGTTTAATAAAAAGTTATAATATATTTAATATATTTTTGAAAGAACGGAATTTAAACCACTTTCACACCAACCAACTGAAGTGAATTCTGATGTCAAATGGATTCAAAAGTTTGAGTGAAACTCAGACTCACAAAATTATGTCTGAGTAGTTATTTTACATATTTTTCTTCCAAGTTTAATACATATTTATGATAAATATATTTGTTCAACAAAGGAACTGAAACCGCGTTCACACCAACCATGCAGCTGAACTAGATTCTGACGTCAGATCAACGCTAAGGTTTGGTGCAGTATAAAACTCAGAGTTCATCTACACTTTACCGAAGTCTTATATTTCAAAAGAGCAATGAAAATCCAGTTTTCTTTGGCATGTTTTCTTGAAAAGTTTCATTCTTAATTGTATTAAAACAGTATTTATTGCATATGGCAACCCTCACAGCAGCAGGTTATAGCATATGAGAAAAGCAGAGAGCAGATTTCTCTAATTTGCAGCATCACAAAGATCTTCATTTCCAGCTATATCAGCCAGCTAAACATGGCCTTCATCCAGCTGGGTAAACAACTTCCCACAAAAAATTATAATCACTCTAAATTTTGTTGACAAGTTTAAAACTAGCTTGTCAACTCATTATCAAATGGCTTGCTGCTTTAAGCTGCCTCACAAACTAATTATACAGATGACTTTGAACGATTCCCCTAGACACCAAGCCAACCGCTTATGCAGGTGCTGTAAATTAGCAGAATAAAGTAATCACAATTCACATACCATGTGAATATGTGCATTAGATCATTTAATCGGCATTTAATTCTTTATTGCTACAATCTGTTGTGCGTTTAAGCCTGTATCTATACAAGTACATCCAGAGTTGGGCTTGCTTGCTGCTCATTTATACTAGTCATCCAGAAAAGCAGTCGACTAGTCAGTGGATCAGTGTTAACATTAAGAAAAGGACTCACAAACACAATGCAGCGTCAGCCTTCTTCACTGTTTCTGGCAAATCCAAAGCTGTTTTGACGGAGAATGTGTGAGTGGAGAGAATGATGATGTTGAGAAGGAAAGCATGCATTTCTCACTCGCCAGATTCATGCGGCCAACAGTCAATTACAGTGCAAAAATGTCATGGCGCATCTGCTTGTAGTTTCTGTCAGCCTATGGGTGACATTTGAGTGGTCGCAGTGTGGTTTGGGCAAGAAATTTTGCTTATACTGTATGTGAGCACTGAATTAACTTAAATTTCAGTATTATATTTTATAGGCTACATTTAATTATTTAATTAATAATTTTTATATATGTATTTATATTTAAACTTCATATATATGTATATATATATATACATATAAGTTATCAAATGTATATACAATCCTGTTCAAAAGCTTGGGGTATGATTAAAAAATAATAATAATTTAACACTGAGGACTGGAGTAATGATGCTGAAAATTCAGCTTTGCAGCACAGGAATAAATAGCATTTTATAATATATTCAATATATATATATTCAAATAGTAAAGAGTTCAATTGTAATAATATTTCACAATATTACAGTTTTTACTGTATTTCAGATTTGACTGTATTTCTTATTTCAGACGTATTTAAAAAAACATTTAAAACAAATTATCCAAACATTTGATTTATTTTTTATTTCTTTGGCTGTATATGGCTGTCACACAGTTATAGACTCGAAGCATGAACTAGCAGCAGAACTAGTTGACTAGTCAATGCAACTGTATTGCATTAGCGACAAGCTCACCTCGAATAGACTCCATTTAGTCAAATTCTCAGCCAACCAGACCAGCCGTCAGATACTTTTATACCTATTGAATCTGACAGGCTGAGTTTTCATTGGCTGCCGTTCCGTTCAGTCGTTCGTAATACCTTGATGTCAAGCCTCCCTGCAGCATTTTTCTGTCAACACACCGAAGTCCACAGACATTTACAGTACTCAGCTCTATAACTTCTAAGACTTTGAAAATCAGTGCAATCTGAGAAATCTGATGAACAAAAACAAGCAGACGTTTCAGCTGAAAGCGCCTCTTTGAAATCCCGGCCAAACCGATGACGCGTGCACCCCCACACACGATATATCAAAACCATGCACCTCCTGCCAGTTTAAGATGGTTCTAGAAAGGCGCCGTTCTCTCCCACCAATATCTGATTTAATTCCACAGATTTTTTTCAGTGTCTAAACGGCGAGATTCTCAGGAGAGGATCGTGTGAAGTGGCCGTTTTGCAGAACGGTCTAATGAGAGATTCCTCCACCTCCTCACGGTGACACAGACGGTGACCCTTCCGTCATTATGATTATCGGTTCGAAGTGAGAAATGCTCTTGGGGAGTTGAGACAGGGAAGGTGACGGTAAGGGGGTTACGTTTTCCTTTAATATTTAGATGGGGCGCAGCATTGGCTCACTTTATTACAGGAATGTATTCCGCTCTTTTGATCATTTGTGCAGCTTTTCCCATGATCCCTCAGCTCATTCCACTTGGAGTTTTTGCCACTAATTAGATTTTATTTACTTTCTTTAGCTTTGAGTTACAATGATCACCAACACCTGCCGCAGCACACAGACTAATGTCGCCTGTGTGAAACTCATCGACGCACAGTGCATGCATCTAAAAATAAGACTATATGCACTCTTTCAAACACTTGCCTTTCAGTGTTTCATTTGATCAGAGGCCAGAAACATTCTCTATGCACGTACGCAAACACAGACGCAAACTCTTGGGACATGTTGAAAGCGTATTGCACATATACATACATGGCGCAACAGAAAATTTAAAATTTTTAAAAATTTTAAATTTCATTTAGCCATTTCTCCATGAACTTGAAGAGTTACACTAGCAGTGACATTTTAAAAGTCAAAAGGGTCTAATGTTGTTTTGGACCCCATTGATTTTCATGGACTGTTGTTCAGGAACAGGTTTAAAAAAACAGCATGAGGGTGAGTACATGTTGACACAATTTTTATTTTTCACTGTACTATACTTTAAAGTTATGGTTAGATACATATGCATGCTGAACTATAAAAAAATTATATGATCAGTAAGTCATGGCAACGTGTTTTCCTGTTACTTTAACTCATTAAATTAATTTAACCAATTTCAACTTTTTCACCCCAAAATTAACTTTCTGAAGTCACCCCCAGCCCCAGGCCATAGATGTAGATGAGTTGGTTCTCCATCAGAACAGATTTTGAGAAATGTAGCGTTACATCACTTGCTCACCAATGGATCCTCTGCAGTGAATGGGTGCCGTCAGAATGAGAGTCCAAACAGCTGATAAAAACGTCACTCATCTACATCTTGGATGGCCTGATGGTGAGTACATTTTCAACAAATTTTCATTTTTGGCTGAACTATTCTTTGAATTAGGAGGAAGTTAGCAACACCAAGGTCACAGATTTGATTTACAGGGAGCGCATAAACTAAAACAAAAAGTGCCTTGAATGCAAGTTGTTTTAGATAAAAACGGCTGCCAAATGTGCAAATGTACTGTCTTAAATAGCTGTCTAATCTTTCTACAGGTCTCAGGGAAAAGTCTGTTTGTCCAGACAGCATTGTGTGTGTGTGTGTGTGTGTGTTCCAGTCTGGAGGGGTGAAAGAGTAGCAGTCTGCCCTTCTGCTGCCCGTTTACTATGCCAAGATCAGACATGCAACCTCACTCACACACAGCGGCACGGGAGCGACGCACTAATGAGATCAGAGCTTTGCGCTCACTGACACAAGGTGCTCAAACACCAACACATTCAGCAGGCAGCTGGAACAGACGTTTGTTTATCTATCATAGTGGGAATTTCCATTGATTATACATTGAGGTAAAAAAAGATTTTTTCACATTTTGATTAAAACATTATTTAGTATGTTTATTAAACTGTTCTCTAATTAGGGACTATTGGCTGACCCTTACAATGTATTATTTATGTCAGTTCATAAATAATAAATAAATTATCATATCATCATTAACGATAATTATAGTGCATTTTTTTAGGCTAAAAATGCTTAGAATTATTTTTATATTAGAGGTTTACTATAGAGTATAGTTCAAAAGATTGGGGTCAGTAAATTCTTTTTTTTAAAGAAATTAATACTTTTATTCAGAAGTGACAGTAAAGACATTTAGAATATTATTTTAAAAATCCTATTTCAAATAAATGCTGTTCTTTTGGAATTTCTCTTCATTGAAGAATCCTGAGAAAAACCATACAATATCACGGTTTCCACAAAAATATTCAGTCAAACAAGTCAAGTCAAGTCAAGTCACCTTTATTTATATAGCGCTTTTAACAATACAGATTGTGTCAAAGCAACTGAACAGCATTAATTAGGAAAATAGTGTGTGAATAATGCAAAATGACAATAGTAAACACAAATTTTTCAGTTAAACACAGTTCATCACTGAATTCAGTGATGTCAACATCCAGCTCAGTTCAGTTTAAATAATATCTTTGCAATCAAGTCGACGATATCGCTGGAAATGAAGTGTCCCCAACTAAGCAAGCCAGAGGCGACAGCGGCAAGGAACCAAAACTTCATCGGTGACAGAATGGAGAAAAAACCTTGGGAGAAACCAGGCTCAGTCGGGGGGCCAGTTCTCCTCTAACCAGACGAAACCAGCAGTTCAATTTCAGGCTGCAGCAAAGTCACATTGTGCAGAGGACTCATCTGGTTCCTGTGGTCTTGTCCCGGTGGTCGTGTGAGACAAGGTCTTTACAGGGGATCTGTATCTGGGGCTCATCTAGTTGTCCTGGTCTCCGCTGTCTTTCAGGGCTGTGGAGGTCCTTTCTAGGTGCTGATACACCATCTGGTCTGAATACAGACTGGATCTGGTGGCTACGGTGACCTCGGAATAAGAGAGAAACAGACTAATATTAGCGTAGATGCCATTCTTCTAGCGATGTAGCAAGTACATCGGGTGTTATGAGAAGTGTTCCCGGTTCCGGTTGCTAATTAATGCAGCCTAAAAATCCTTTAACGGATTTGAATATTAGAAGCGTATTAGTGTGTTATGTGTAAGCCAGGTTAAAGAGATGGGTCTTTAATCTAGATTTAAACTGCAAGAGTGTGTCTGCCTCCCGAACAATGTTAGGTAGGTTATTCCAGAGTTTGGGCACTAAATCGTCAAGTCAAGTTTATTTGTATAGCGCTTTTCACCATACAAATCATTGCAAAGCAACTTTACAGCCAATTAAGTTTCTACAATATTTAGTGGTAGTTTATCAGTGGTGACTGTCAGTTAATGTACATATGGCGAAAATGTACGGAAAAATCAATTTAAGACGTAATAAAACAGATGATGAACACTATTAACAGCAATTATTTTATGATGCAATCAAACTTATAGCAAAATGTGGTAGAAAACAACATTGATAATTAATAAGAATTGTTTATTTAGCAGCAAATCAGCATATTAGAATGATTTCTGAAAGATCATGTGACACTGAAGACTGGAGTAATGATGCTGAAAATTGAGATTTGATCACAGGAAGAAATTACATTTTACAACATAGTAAATAGTAAACAGTTATTTTAAATTGTAATATTTCACAATATCACTGTTTTTAATGTATTTTTGAGCCTTGGTGAGCATACGAGACTTCAACATTTTTTGAATGGTAGTGTATTTGTTTACTGATTTAAATAAATGTCCTCTTTCTCTCTCTATATACAGTATAGTAAACATACAGTAGGTATAGAAAAGAATCATCCCCCTTTAAAATAATCAAATTTTTGTTGCTTTGCAGCCTGAAATGAAGACGGACACAGTTTTTGTTTTATCCAGGTGTATTTACTCAGTGCAACTTATAACATCCAAGTGAAAGATATAACACCAACATTTCATAAAAAAAAAAAAAAAACAACAACAACAACAACAATCACCGAAAAAGGATCACCCTGTGTGTGTGTGTGTGTGTGTATATATATATATATATATATAGTAAACATATATAAATATCAAATAGATTTAAAATATAATGGTAATTTTAATAATAATAATAGTAATTATTTTGCATTTTTTCCAATTGATTTTCCAATAGAGCATATTACCAAGGGGATGTTTTGGCAGATTCAGCTCATTACTGGGGACAAATTTGTCCCTAAAGTATAGTTAAGCAAACCCACACAGACACACATAAACACACACCTCCCTTCAGGCTCGCTGCTGTTTCACACTGTACTGTACATGAGGCACCTGCAGGGGATTTCTTCAGGAGACCCTCTGAGTCTGCCTTGTCACCTGTTCTCTCTGTCTCTGTCTCGATGTTTCCCTCCTTTTCTCTCGTCTCAAAATGAGGGAAAAGTTTCAACTTCAGTCTCCCCTCCCTACTAAAGCATTCTATAATTACTCTACTTCAGCTCCACTTCCCGCTCACTCACAGACCCCCACGAAATCTGCAGCATTCTTATTAGAATTTTCCAGAGAATTTGAGCTGCTGTGGTTCTACACATGCTCACCCTTGCTAGCATGTTTGTTTAGTAAATAGTAAAACTAATTTGATGATGCTTCCACCACCCCATGCTGTCAACTCTGATCAAATTACAGTATATTCTTAAGAATAACAACTCTACTTCCTAACTATTTAGTCAGTTTTATTGACTCTATGTACAGTTTTTTTGTTGTTGTTATTGACTCAGTTTTATTGTTCTTGACTCTATTGTAACTATAATAAAACATTAGATGCTCATCCTGTGGGCTTTCTGTGTCAAGATGCAAATTGTCACATTATGCCATTATACAGTATATGTCACGAATCCGGTCCATGAACTTCCATCTGCTAGCCATCAGAGGTCACCCTTTTCATTTTTTTCAGTGACTCTCGCACTACACACTGTTGCATATCACCCCGGACTACATATCCCATCATTCATTGCACTGATTGCACACAGCACTGATTGCACACAGCTGTTTCATATCACTCACTCACTATATAACACTCACTCAAACAACCATTCTCTGCCGAGCATTGCTTGGCCTGTTATTATTCCTAGTTTCTGTTATCCTGCCCGTGTTTCCTTGTTTTGCCTTGCCTTGCCTGTTTTCTTGGTTTCTGATCTTTGCCTGTTTTCCTGGATTTATCCCTCTAGTCTCGCCCCTGTGATTCTGTCTGCCGATCGTTGACCTACGCTAGCCCTAGGACTATTCTTGTGTTTTGCCCACCATATACCTGTTTGCCATTGTTCGACCCTGCCTGTTATGACCACATCTCTTAAATAAAAGCTTGCAGATGGATCCACACATCTCACGTCTCGTCAGCCCCGTTACAGAATATTTATAAGCACACATATTTATAACCACTTGGATCAGTGTTTGGTCTTAAAGGAAAATTGAAGTCCACCCAAAACATTTAAATTTGCTGAAAATTTACTCACCCTCAGGCCAGGAAGTGTTATTATGGACTTATGGACGGTTTAACCCTTAAATGCATGAATGTTTCGCCAATCATTATTACATATTCGGGTCTTTAGCGACCCGGATCTGTATATCCAGCACGGATGGATCTCTAACTGCTGCAATAGCAAAATACTCTCTTGATATTTTAAGAACAATTACAGAAGAATAAAATAAAGCATATTTCGTTACCTTTTGAAACTTAAAAGGGTTCAATTTGAGCAGATGATTTTACCATCGCTGTCATCGTCAGAGCGCATTTCCACAGTATATTCAGCATCTGCCTCACATTCACGATCTCAACCTATTCTCAAAACTATCATTTTCAATGACTTCATATTCAATTTTTTTATCACTGGCAGCTTATTCATCACATCCAGCAACAAATGGCAGTGACATTTACATTTCATTGCGTATAGTAATTGCTCTGCAGTAAAGCCATTCAAACCACTTACATTTTTGCTGATGATATTCGTTTGTTTTATGCATGCGGTAATTATGAGTGAAACGTCACATA
The DNA here is from genome assembly GCF_001515645.1 of Sinocyclocheilus grahami. Taxonomy (NCBI): domain Eukaryota; kingdom Metazoa; phylum Chordata; class Actinopteri; order Cypriniformes; family Cyprinidae; genus Sinocyclocheilus; species Sinocyclocheilus grahami. The sequence continues at coordinate 293,493 of NW_015506106.1, read as the reverse complement.
ATTGTGTATCAAACAGTGCCACCTTGAGGAAAAAAGATGCATTGCAGTCCTCAGATATGTAAATATAGTTGCGCAGGAAAAAATACTTACACATTTACATACCTCGGGTCTCTAGCGACCCTATACCCTTTTTACAAAAAATTAATCAGAAAACAGGCATTCTTTTATATTTTAAATTTTTTTTCTTGTTATATTGTTTATAATTAATAGATTGAGGAATACTAAGAAAGTTGATGTCTAACTTAAAAAAATGAAGGCGGGAGAGGGTAGAGAATGATGTCCCGGGTCGCTAAAGTCCCGAGGTATGCATTTAAGGGTTAAAGTTAAAAAGAAAACGAGTGCGACTGATTTCGCTCCCCTAGTGACGTGGCAAAGGGATCTCATTATAATATGACCGCCCCTTAATCTGTAAGTTTAGACCCACGGCGCCGTTATTGTGTTTTCGCAAGCAACAACGGTGTACTAGTTCTAATGCCATGGCGAAAGTTTGAGCAAAGCATGCTAACTGTTCTGTCTTTGGCTGCACAGATGAGCACAGAACACTATTTAGAGTCCAGCCTCAGAGGAGACAAGACAGCAGTGGATTTATTGATTTATTACATGTATATTGCTGCTGCCACACAGATCTAAAATAAACATGCGATTCATTTCCCAGACTGTTTTTGTAACTCATGTGTGTTTTTAATGTAAACTTGTGTGTAAATGAGAACTTAGTTTAGTACTCACATGCTGTGACAGCCGCTTTCTGTCCGTGTGCTTCGGATGTGTGCTCTCAGAAAACCGTATATCGGAAGTTTAAACTCATATGGTTTAAAACGCATGATTTCAGCACGATAAACATGATAATCAGAACCAAAACAGATGTTTTTTAGCAGGTACGAGCTGTAATTGCACAGCTCTATTCTGGAAAAGGGGGCGCGGAGCAGCAGCTCATTTGCATTTAAAGAGACAGGCCCGAAAAACAGAGTGTTTCTGCTTCCACTCAAAATAGGCATTTTCAAAATGATATAATAAATGATCTGTGGAGTATTTTGAGCTGAAACTTCACAGACACATTCTGGGGACACCAGAGACTTATATTACATATTGTAAAAAGGGGCATAATATGTCTCCTTTAATGATAGATTTGTTTCTTACAAACACGCAGCTTTTCGTTTCACAAGACATTAACTGATGGACTGGAGTGGTGTGGATTACTTGTGGATTATTGTGATGTTTTTTATCAGCTGTTTGGACTCTCATTCTGACGGCACCCATTCACCGCAGAGGATCCATTGCTGAGCAAGTGATGCAATGCTAAATTTCTCCAAATCCGTTCTAATGAAGAAACAAACTCATCTACATCTTGGATGTCTCATTCTGACGGCACCCATTCACCGCAGAGGATCCATTGCTGAGCAAGTGATGCAATGCTAAATTTCTCCAAATCCGTTCTGATGAAGAAACAAACTCATCTACATCTTGGATGACCTGAGGGTGAGAATTTTAGTTTTTGGGTGAGCAATTCCTTAAATGCAAACATGAGGGCTGCCTTGCTGTTTTGCATCAAATCAAAACCAAATAGAATTGAATGCTTTCAGTTTATCTTTGTGTCTGGGTCACATCGTAGGCAACATTTCACATGTTTTAAATGGAAAAAACCTGCATAATTCATATGTTAAAGTGCTAATTGAGTGATCTAGGAGTGAAAGTAAAACACAGATGCTCTCACTTTCAAAAACCCACTTCTCACTTTAGCCAAAATTGCTCAACTCCTCGCTCTGCTTACACTGTATACACTCACAAACACTTGACAATTTTCAGCTGTACCCTTTATGCCACAATCAGAAGTCTCCTTCCTTGCGCTCTTTCTTCTTCACACTCCTCCATGCATCTCCCATCCCCCCATATCTTCCTCTATCCATTTCAATATCAGTCTGACCCCTCTTAACCTCAACACTCTCTTTTCTCACATCTCGTTCCTTCTCTCTCTCTTTTATCCCCTGAGATCTGAAATTCTCGCCCATCAAGCTTTCTGGAAGCGAAATGTCTTCATCACATTCATTGTCAGCATTATGGGTAACGGAATCCGTACTCTCATTTTCCATACCATATTTCATTTAATATTTTATCCACCAATTCTCTCTCAGAGTGTAGTCATGCATTCAGCATGTCTATATGCACATCTCTGTGTATAAGGCCTGTTTCAGACCATGCATGTATTATTTTGTGCCTACATAACACTACCATTCAAAATTTTGGGGTCTGTATAAAAGATATTAATACTTTTTACTCAGTATGGATGCATTAGATTGATCCAAAGTGACAGTAAAGACATTTATCTTACCAAAGATTTCTATTTCAAATCACAGTTTCAAAAAAAATATGAGGCAGCACAACTGTCTTCAATATTGATAATGATCAGAAATGTTTCTTGAGCAGCAAATCAGCATATCAGAATGATTTCTGAAGGATCATTTGACACTGAAGACTGGAGCAATGATGCTGAAAATTCACCTTTGATCACAGAAATAAATTACATTTTAAAATATATTTGATATTTTATATAAATAAAAAAATCATAATCTTACTGTTTTTACTGTATATATATATATATATGATTTGTATATATTCTGGTTGAAAACCTTGCATTCACACTTACATATGACTTAGCATATGTGTAGCTTTCACATGATTTAGCATTCAAAAATTTTATCCATCGTCTCGTGTATGATATTTTATACAATCAAATTTGTAAGAATTATTAATTGTGCACTCTTTAATAGTCAATGTAGCCACCCAGAAATCAGTTTCATTTCTGTAAGTCACAGTTATGCAACAGAACGAAGAGAAAAGATAAAAAAAATTATAATGCATTTGAAATTCGCACATATTCATCCTAAACAGTGTGTGTGTATTACAATGTTTAATGACAACCATGCCAAAATTTGTGCAATGCACCATAATGTAATGTTACCTATAACCCCTTGTGCAACAAAAGATAGTTCTCTTTTGACTTAGGCAGTTCCAATGCTCACACATTGCCATACTCAAGAGGATTCAATTTTTGCATCATCAGTGAAGTTCTTATAGTGTGTAGCAGCAGTATGTGATTCGTGATGCCAAAGTGTGAAGCCTCACTTTTCTCTCCTGCAATAGCCAGTCAAACGCTCCTCACAAAAGCTCAGGGTGACACTATCAGACAGGGCTCTTCAGGAGATGGCTGTGTGTGTGTGCGTGTGTGTGTGTGTTGAGAGGTCCCAAGGGAAGATGATAGCAACCTCTTAAGTGAATGGCTTTTCTGATGGCGGAAGTGTTCGATAACTCTCCACAAGCCGAAAATCTCTGCGTCTCCCATCACCAAAACACAACTAGTTCAGAGTGGAAATATACTTTAATATACTGTATATTGTTTCACAGTGGTTTTACTGTGAATTTACTGACCTTTGATGCAGATTTATTGTTATTTACAGCTGTGCTGTAAATGGATAATATTTTTGACAAATGTTGTGTACACGACTTCAGGCATAGTGGCCTAGAAAATGTTCTTTATTCTACGTTCAGACACTTTTAGTGGTGAAATAAATCAGCGGTGACAAAATATAGTGCATTTCAACAGTGATATCGGTGAACGAAGACTTTAAGTTTTACGTGATGCTGCGTGTGTCAGTAAGACGTTCAAATGCAAAGATACATTTATTTAAGTAAAATGTACAAATAACATGAGATAAGAAGTCTTGTTTTATGAGTAACTGATCAAAATAGAGTGAGTTTATTATCAAACCAAGAACAAATACCTACCAGTGGGTTTAATTAGAATTTCACTTAATTCAAAGGGAAAACAAGCTTTTAAACTCCATTGACAGTTATTTGTAGTTGTTTAAGCATAAACTAACTTAATTTTGATCCAAGACTTCATATTTACAATTTGCATCACAAGTAACTGCATTAGAATGTATTGTACTTATTGACATTTTTATTTATTTTTTATTTTTTGCAGTGCATGTAACATTTAATGGCATGACTTTAAGAATTTAAACAATTTGCATCACAAGTAACTGCATTAGAATGTATTGTACTTATTGACATTTTTATTTATTTTTTGCAGTGCATGTAACATTTAATGGCATGACATTCTACTCCAATTTAAGACCTGCAGAAACCCTGGTAAATTATTTTCTACCCTATTTATCCACACCCAAAACTGTCATTAATAGACATAATAGACATTAAGATGAATAAGACATATCTAAAATTTTCCTTTAATGCTTGTACTTTTAAACCTTGTGCTGAAAGTATCTAATTTGGCGTTCCTAGTCAAAAATGACTGGCCTTTTAAAAATTGCTTGTAAATATCTCATTATGCTACATTATTACTAAATATTGGATTCAGTTCTTTTTATCAACTTGTTTTCTTTCAATTAGCACAAGTTTTGCATTTCTTTTTGGAACTCACTAATCATGATTGCCAAAAATATCCACAAATAATGTTTTTATTTCACTCAAAAACTGAGGTGCATAAGCTCAGATCAACGACCAATCAGTTCCAAATGGAAAGTTGATAAAGAGATAGAATACAATGTTTGGTAATAATTTTTTAGGGAAAAGTCAGTAGGATTGGGGGGGGGGGAGTGAAGTATTAGCGTTAACACAACTCAAGATCATAATTGGTTGCTTTAATTGTTAATCATAGGGAGGTATTTGTGATAATGCTTAGTATTTTACTGGAACAAAACAAACCCCCTGCATATCAGTATGTTTGGTTCGTTTTTTTGGAAAATAAATACTGTATAAGTTCAGCTTGGAATACACTAGCTTATAATAGTTTAATCATGACAATGTCTTGGCGGAATAGATCTGCTACGCTGCTGTTGAATTGCTGCTGCTGATGGTTATTGCTGTAGTTGTAGATTATTGCTGCTGCTGCAAACAAGTACAGGAACTTGCTACTGCCAATGCATACGACGATACGGTGCCATGATTATTTAAGACATACTGCTGCTGCACAAATAGCATATAAAATAACTCCGTAGCAGATCTATACAGGTGGAGCTGGGGAAGGTGAAGTGTTTCAGAGAACTCTGAAAGCGCGCTGCAGCAATCTCTAATGAATGCTAGACAGCCATATAAATGTGAGGCAGTAAGCTCATTGGCTGCATATGCAGCATGAACCAATCAGCTTGTGCCAAGTTGTTTAACTCTCTGAATATCATCAGTTACATTAACAACCCATCAGCCTGCACCATCTAGAGTTTCATGACTAAACTATATATTTATACTAAAAGACACAAAACTCCCATTTTGATGTAATAAGCATTTAAATGTACATTGGTACCAGTCTGAAAACATTTAAAATAATTACTGTTCACACATAAATAGCTAGGCTCTAAAAAAAACTTCACAGTCTTGGAAGCAAAGAGAGAATCTTCCACAAATGACGCCGCAGAGACCCTAAACTCATTTATTGTAAAACACATCTCACATTCTCTCTTTTCTTCTCTTGCATTCTTCTCCCCGGCGATCATCAGTCTTTCTCCTTACAGTCTATCTTTCTTCTCTCTCTTTCCTGTTCTTTCTTTCTCTAAGTGTATGATTGCAGTGGACCCATGCTGAAAAGTCACATTACCCATGATGCCATGCTGGGAACATTCTGGGTCTGATAATTCACACGCTGTGAGTAAACAGCCTCTGTGTGTGCGTGCTAAAGAAGAAGATATAGGCCCTTTTTGAAGGTTATGGATGATTATATGTTTAACCACAGTAGGGTACAAGTCATGGAGCTGCTGCACACATACACACACACACGGCAGCGCAGACATTCCCTGCGCACTTGTGCTTCACACTGCGTGAGAGGAATTCTCACGGGGATCATAATGAGAGTGAAGGGAATGCTGGGAATGAACCTAAATCCCTCGGTTTATCACACGCCGCATGCCTCCCGTCCCTTTCTAATGTACAGGTGCATCTCAATAAATTAGAATGTCGTGGAAAAGTTCATTTATTTCAGTAATTCAACTCAAATTGTGAAACTCGTGTATTAAATAAATTTAATGCACACAGACTGAAGTAGTTTAAGTCTTTGGTTCTTTTAATTGTGATGATTTTGGCTCACATTTAACAAAAACCCACAAATTCACTATCTCAATAAATTAGAATATGGTGACATGTCAATCAGCTAATCAACTCAAAACACCTGCAAAGGTTTCCTGAGCCTTCAAAATGGTCTCTCAGTTTGGTTCACTAGGCTACACAATCATGGGGAAGACTGCTGATCTGACAGTTGTCCAGAAGACAATCATTGACACCCTTCACAAG
>NW_015506106.1:285180-285936 GCF_001515645.1 Sinocyclocheilus grahami | reverse complement strand
TGTATATATATATATATATATATATATATATATATATATATATATAATGCATGTTTTTTAAATAAATAAATATGTTGTGTCTATGTTTTGTCGTATGAGCTTTCAGTGAGTGGCAAAACTAGACTGCTCTCATTATAATCAGTGAAGCTGTCTACCCTGCATGTATGCCACATTGTTGATTATAATGGGAGGAATGCACTTTTGTTGCATCACCACTGGCAATACAGATTCAGACTTGACTTTCACATCAAAACACACTCGTACATACACACACACACACACACACACACACACTCATCTCCCATTTCTCTCTCACCTCAACCCAAATAATGTGAATTTAATAGAAGTCATAATGTGGGTCAGAATCAAATCACTGGTTATTAATGTAATTGAATCTCACGCTGAGATTCAGCAGAGATGCCATGAAACCAGAGGAGACATTTTATCCATTTAAATAATTAAAACTTCATATTAACGACATTGTCAGGGTGTTTTGGGTGTGTGCTAGCAGGAGTGTGTGTTTGTGTATGTGTGTGAAATGAGAAGATATTACTGTGTATGAGATTTAGTTGTCACCTTTCATTCTTGTCTTTTTTAATATCAAGTCTCGTCTCTCTCTCCATCTCTCCCTCTCAATCTTGTCTGCTGGTAATATATTTCATACTTCATTTCATTCTTTATCAGAAGAACTTCTCTGAGGTTCAGAGGTACATATTTTTCTAGTACACTGATATCGACATCTGTGATATTTGATTT
>NW_015506106.1:280041-285170 GCF_001515645.1 Sinocyclocheilus grahami | reverse complement strand
CCCACACTGCCAAAAAATTTTTTATTGGTCTTATGAAGTATTCTAGTTTGTTGGGATAGTGAATTGGTGGGTTTTTGTTCAATGTGAGCCAAAATCATCACAATTAAAAGAACCAAAGACTTAAACTACTTCAGTCTGTGTGCATTGAATTTATTTAATACACGAGTTTCACAATTTGAGTTGAATTACTGAAATAAACGAACTTTTCCACGACATTCTAATTTATTGAGATGCACCTGTATGTGTGCATCTGACAGACAGAGAGAGCTGAGGTTAGTGCGCTCACATGCGTTTCTCCTCCAGGTGCACGAATAAAACAGCAGCGTTGAGACACTGTGTCTACTCTGAAAGCAGCACAACATTGCTTATAACAATGCGTATAATACTAGTAAAACAATGCAATGTGTATAATACTAGTAAACGATTGTACTTTATTGACAAATGAATAGTTCCCACTGCAAGCCATTGTTTTTATATAATAATTTGTGTATCCACCCTACACTCTGTGTGATGAACTGTGTTAATATGAAGGAACTTTCCGTGTTTTACCTGTATTTTGACTTTTTCACTGCATTACATTGTGTTTTAGAGGTAATGGGAATGTCCATAAAAATTTATAAATAATGTCTTGGCAAAAAATACTAAATAAAGCATTATTTAAACATTAAAATATATTAAGCACATACATAATTAAATTATATGGTATTATATTATATTATGTTATATTACATTTTATTATATGGATATATAATAATAATTAATAGTTATATATTTAAAACAAAAAGTAAATATAAGATAAATATAAGAACAATTATATGTGTATATATATATATATATATATATATATATATATAACTGATAGCCTCTGCTGACTGACAACTTCATTTAGGCAAAAGCTGTAACTGTTACCCACTCAGCCTTAATTTTGTATTATTAAAACTTTTAGCCATGATGTTTATTTAATGTTTATCAGTTCTTTTGTTAGTAGAAAATAATAAAATTGCACAATTTAAGGTTTTAAATTGTATTCAGACCATATTTCGGTGAACTGCAAATGTTTATAAAATAAACGTCAAATAACACAACATGTAATATTTAGTTTAACCTCCTGAAGAAAACATTAATCACTGATACTTTGTTGAAAACGAATAAAAACTGAGTTAACGATTGCATATTGTAGGGCTATACGCATTGATTATTGTTGAGCCTTAGATTTGAACTACTAATGTTTTCAGCATCAGAACATTTTGACTCTCTGAGATCCTCATCTGTTTGGATATCCGTCTGTCCAATATCACTCCAAACGGTTTGGAATGATTTGTTTGGTAAACCAATTTATGAAATGGAATGCAGGGTCAGTCTTTGGAGAGCAGGTTTGTTGATTTAGGTGTTTGAATGAGTTTGCCTCCGACAGCGGTTCCTCATGGCCCGTGTTCCTTTTGATCCGGAAGCGTCTGGATTTGTCTGATTGGAAAGGGAACACGATGATCCAAACGGATTAATTCCTCCAGTCGAGCCTGGACTGGAATGTGGGTATGTTTTATCAAAGCAGAAGCCGCACAGGAGCCACTACGAGAGCGAGCGTGTGTGATTGAGCGTGTGTGTACGGCGCTAAAGCCTGAAGGCATTGTCACGATGCATCAACAAGAGGTAGAGGAAACATTGCTTGCACCTTTGCCATGAAATGTGTACATGTAAATAAATGAAGAAAACTACAAATGAACTAACAGGCCTCAGGATCAGTGCAGGAATTCAGCCGTGCAAAAAGCATGAGCCGAAGTGTCAAGGCCATCTGTGAAGATCATGTGTGTGTGTGTGATGGTGATGCATTGTGGCTTTTTGCATGTCTCTGGAGTTTATATGTGCAATCGGGGGTTGTGTGTGATGTGCTATAAGCTACAAAATGACAGCGTAAAAGCGAAAGAGAGACAGATTTGCCCAACAGATGAAGAGAACTTGAAGTTCTTCATTTCTTCAGGCCAGTTGGAAGCATGTAGAAGAGACCAACACACATTATTTCCATTGACTTCTTTTATTTTTATACTGAGCTAATGGTATTTTGGTAACACTTTACAGGGGTTTTATATGCTAATGTACAGTCAGTGGTCATTATCGCAAAAAAAATAAAATAAAAGCACTTGTATCAGGTCTTATAGCATCATAAAGGGGTTTATTTTTATGATAATGATCATCTGGCTGAACATTATCTGGCTTATTGAATGACTACTTACTGAATAAATAAATAAATACATACATGTTGTTGTTATATTGATTTGAGCTTCAATGATCGTATTATTTTACCTGTAGAGACTGCAGAGCGAACACAAGCACGGCTATGTAGGAACACATGTTTCTGGGATAATTGGTGAGTAATACAGTGTTGCCATGGGCAGCGATCATTATTCACAAATACATGTTAAATGCCACAATTGACTAATCAGAATGAAAAATGCTATTGCAGCATTTATTAATCATGATAATAATTTCTACATATACATTTTAAACAAATAGTTCAACTGAAAAATGAGAATTAGCTGAACACGTACTCAACCTCAGGCCATCTAAGTTGTAGATGAGTTTATTTCTTCATCAGATTTGGATCAATTTAGCATTGCATCACTTGCTCACCAGTGGATCCTCTGCAGTGAATGGGTACCGTCAGAATGAGAGTCCAAACAGCTGATAGAAACATCACAATATTTGTTTGAACAGTTCAGTATTACAATATTGAACGGTTCTGGACTGTTTCGGCTTGTGAATGCTGCTATCTGTGCATATTTCTCTCCTGTTTCAGATGAGAAGGTTTTTTTTCACTATAAAGCAATATTAAGGATTATGGACTCATTTTTTAGCTGGAAGTGGCAGTTTGAAGTTAAAATGCCTTATTAATGGATTTGTTTCTTACAGACATGCAGCTTTTCGCTTCACACGATTGAAGCAAATGATTAATTGATGGACTGGACTGGTGTGGATTATTTGTGATGTTTTTATCAGCTGTTTGGACTCTCATTCTGACGGCACCCATTCACTGCAGAGGATTTGTTGATGAGCAAGTGATGTAATGCTATATTTCTCCAAATCTGTTCTGATGAAGAAACAAATTCATCTATATCTTGGGTGGCCTGAGGGTGAGTACATTTTCTGCAAATTTTCATTTCTGCGTGAACTATTCTTTTAACATTAAAACTTTAGTTGATGCAATTTAAGTTGATGCACATAAGCTGATGCATCTTTAAGTTAACATTAAGCAAGATAAATACATTCTCCATATATGTTTATTGTTAGCTAATTATAACTAATGCTTTATATATATATAAAACTATCCCTCACAGAAATCTCTTGCATTTTTAGATTATTATCGAGCATGTTTATGAAGCCCTTTTTCTCATGGGGACCATCGGCTGTCTCCATAATGTAAGTGATTTCAGGTTTTACTGTCTTTCTGGGAACATCTGTTCCCCACAGTGAAGACAAAACCTGACCGACACAAACGCACACACTCACTATGCGTTATATATGTGACTGAGCTTGGAATTAGAGAGAAAGAATGTGTGTGTGTGCTTGTCTGATCAAGTGAAAGAAATAATTCATTATAGAGAACATTTTCTCCTGCAAATAAAGCTTTAATTGAGAAGTCTGATAAAATATTAATGTGCAGCATTATTAACCTCAGTAAGTCTCAGTAAGATCAAAACAAGCAGGAACAGGACAGCCAGTGAGAGTGAGAGACCTACAGCACATATTCTGTATGAAATGCATGAATTTAATTCTTAATTACTCAAATTTCACGGTTCCAATTTCTGAATATCTAAAGAATTGTGAAAACTTTCTTCTCAACTTGTAAGTTCAAACGTTATGTTAAAAAAGTTTCACAAAGTTAGGTGTTTGTATTGTAGAAGGCCAGATGCAGGTTATAGTTGTACAAACTAGATTTTTACATTTCCTGTACAGATTTTATCCATGCAATGATTGCATTGTCGTGGTTGGTATAAATGCTGGGTAGTAACTGATTACATGTAATCTGGATTACGTAATCAGATTTTTAAAAACTACAGGTAAGTACTTGTAATTAGATTGTATTACATTTTAAAATACTTGTGATCAGGATACACTTACCTTTTTATTGACTACATGATTATTCACACAGTACCCATTAATATTCATAATTTATATTCATTATTCATAATTTATTGATTCCCCCTAATTCATATTTTAAACTTTCTCATCCAAAATAGCCTACTTGTAATATACATTTAGAAAGTCTTCTTTTATATCAACATGATACATGACTTTCCCATTTAAATCAATGTGATAAACGAGTTGGGTCTAAAGTAATCTAAAAGTAATCAAAAAATAGTCAAATTTTATTACCTAAAATGTGTAATCCAGTGGATTACATTACTAATTAAAATTTTTGTCATGTAATTTGGAAGCAGTAACGGACTACAATTTGCAAGTACCCGGCTCTCTCTTTCTCATATAAATTTATATATATATATATAATAATTTTTCATTAAAAAAACAACCTGAATTAGCATTCTAGGAATAACCCTCCACATGTGTGATGCAAAGCTCAGTGACAGGCTCAGGTCATTTCTTCAAATGTTTACGGCCCGCATTGGTTTCATTAGCATTCAAAAGCTGTTATGAAGTCTCGCTGGAAGGCTGGGTGCATCCAGGCAGAAGCTTATTATATGCATACTATACGTACGTATGTGACAACATCAGTCGCCAATGCATTCTAATGTGGATTATTCATTGCAGATTTAGAAGGAATAGCCTGAAGTCATCAGCATAATTCATTTTCCAGGTGACTGTTCGTGGGAAATACATCTTTGAGGGGTTATAGAAATCCTTTTCCCACAAACGTTGTTCTTGTAATTCGTCTTAATCTGAATCACATCCTACTTGCAAACAGTTAGCATCACGAAATGAAAGGCGTTCATACCCAGAGGTTGTTAGCAGTAAACATTTGCATCACATGTGTAGTGTTTCAGTGGTTGATATATTACATATGATTACTTATGATATTGTTATATATACTGTGTATATATATATATATATATATATATATATATATATATATATATATATATATATATATATATATATATATATATATACATACA
>NW_015506106.1:272564-278999 GCF_001515645.1 Sinocyclocheilus grahami | reverse complement strand
CACCCCCCCCCCCGTACCCACTATTAAAGAAAATGATTACAATATTTTATGAGTTTCGTTTTGCTTGGCTGTGCTGCAAAGAAAATAACATTTGCATAACATTGCATCATAACGTTACTGGCACATCCACCCATTTCTTATTATTATTATCAGTGTTGAAAACAGTTGTGCTGCCTAAATATTTTGTGAAAACAAGCAAATTTGTTTTTCAGGATTCTTTAATGAATTGAAAGATAATTTATTTGATATACTGTAGAAATATTTTGTAACATTATAAATGTCTTTACTGTCACATTTGATCAATTTAATGCATCCTTCCTGAATAAAAAATATTTTATTAAAAAAAAAAAAAATCTTACTGACCCTGACCCCAAACTTTTGAACAGTATATCATGGATTTCGGGTTATTAACATTGTTGCTTGCAGTGTTTTTCTTGTTGGGCTGATATATTTTCTCTACAGTTTTGACTGTTTTTTTGGTACAATGTATGAATATTAACATAGAGCAAATAGGTACAGGAAAATATATGCTATTTCTTTGAAATTTGAAGTTTAAAAAAAAAATCAACTGTTGCGATATAAACTGTAATATTTGCAACATATTTTGGCTGAGGACAAAATGCATGTATAGGGTGTAAAATATGTCCCATTTCACATTTTGCTCTTCACAGCAAATTGCTGCAGCACAGTCATGCATGCGAGGAGAGAATTTTAAATGAGGGGACTCCCTTGTGAGGTATACTGACTGTGTGTGCGTGTGTGTGTGTGTGCGCGTGCAGGGGCGTCATGCACTCATTATTTTTGAGGGGGCAAGAGTTGGGGGGGTGGGGTGGGGGTGGTTCGTCATGTGACACACAGCAGCCACAACAGCACTTGTGTTTTATTTAGTTTTTCCTTTTTATTCGAAACATTCCCAAACGCATTAACTGAATTATCATGAACTATTTAGATTCTCACCTTTAGATTATGTTGATCTATAGTGGGCGATGGTCAAAGTAACCTAATAATGTAATCTATTAACTATGCATAAAACCTGTCTGTTTACTTAATTAACAGATATGGGTGTCATGCCATAACATATTTTTAATACGACTGAGTTTATATTTAATGTGAATTTAACATTGAACGTTAATGTGAATAAAAGCACTGCAAGTTAGGCTACTCATAACACTTTCAATAGAGAAGACGTAAGAGAGGAAAGGACATTTACATTGTCAAAGAACATTTTCACCGACAGTCTAGTTCAAGCACGCTCAAAAACTCCCATTAAAATCACTGAAGCTGTCTACACTATGAAATTAATATCTTACAGAGGCGTACACACATTTGCACTTTGTTGTTTCTGATGAGAGAATTCGCCAGAAAGAGGTATTCAGTCAGCGAGCGAGTGAAGAAAACACCGGCATTTTAGCGATGACTCATCTGAACGCCTCTGATTGGTCATTGCATTCATAAAACTCAACAGCATAGTGTGTGATTGGTTAATGCGCAGTGCTGTCGCCAGCCAGCGAACTCAGATTAGAATTTAGCAGCTGATCATATGACGCACTGAACATTAGAATCACGTCGGTGTGATTATATTAAATTTAGAAAATATTAATAGGCTATTTTTTTGTCTTTTGGAAGCTGCATTCAAAATCCACTTGGCTCAAAAATCTGAGGGGGCACGTGCCCCTCACTTTGAATGGGCATGACGCCTCTGTGTGCGTGTGACTATAAGGGCTGCATGTATGCCTGAAATGCATGCACTAAACATTCACAGCCTATCTGGCATTGTCCTTACCTACTTTCTGAACTTAAATTAACAGAGGGAGAGACGACCTCTGGACTGTTACACGCCACTGAATTCATTTCACTTAAACAAAGATTCAAGCTCATCATCAAATGAGCCCTGAGAGAAGCTCCGGATGAGTTTCTGGAATTATAACGAGAGACCGGAATAATCTTGACCCGTGCTTGTATAGTAAAATGAATAACAGTTCAAAGGATATGACATGAAGCACACATCACGGGGACGGGGGACCAGACTGTGACGTCAGCAGAAGGCTGGCTTCATTCTTGTTCCTAAAATACCTCTTTTTATTTTCTTTAGCAGACATTCCTCAGATTTATGTTGAAGTTGACTTAGTTCTTGGCCCTTGTACTTTAAGATTCACAGCATCTGTAGAGCTCGGCTCGGCGCTGCGTTCCCTCTTTGAGACATTATTCAGAGCTGAAACATCCTCGCCGCATGCTGGCATGCTGCTTAATCAGGGAATTCTCAATTTGGCTCTGACAACACAGAGAACTGGCTTCACAAAAAAAGGTTTTAAGAGCTTAAGAGCAGAAAGTAGTTGAGGATTGTGCAAAGTTTGGTGACTGCTTTTCTATTGTGTTCTTTAAGATGTAACTTCCTGGTCTGGTCAGAACAAACATGTCCTAATTTACATTCTATCCATCTAAAATAGTATACAAGATTAAGATTAGAGTGTCTCGTGTAATAGTACACTAAAAGTCTCTGAAAGATATAATTTTGCTGGTGGAGAAAGCAGGCATCTATGTTGATATTGCCCACAATTCCTTGAACTAGAAAACATTTTGTGTCAGTTCTCTTTCAATTTTCTTGTGCATGGACCTAAAATTTTATAGCTAATTTTAAGAAACTAAATGTTGCTAGATTGCTAATGCTTACATGTAAATGCAAACAGTATGTGACAAGAAGGCATAAGGTCACAATTTATGATATTTTTATATATATATAAATATATTTACTAGAGTTGGTACTCAATACCGGATTTTGATTTAAGTGCAATTATTAACGAACTGTAATGTAAACTGGTACTTAAACTCGACATGGACGCTCATGTTTTGGACGTCATGTCTAACATAAAAGAAAAAAAAGTCACAAAAAAATAAAAATTAAGAAAATACATTAATAATCATGTCCCATTCAGACTCAGAAGTTTTTTTATTTGGACTTGGACTCGACACAGACTCAGAGGTTTATACATATACATATATATATATATATATATATATGTGTGTGTGAGCGAGAGACCCTGGACCACAAATCCAGTCTTAAGTCGCTAGGGTATATTTGTAACAATAGCCAAAAAAACATTGTATGGGTCAAAATGATAGATTTTTCTTTTATGCCAAAAATCATTAGGATATTAAGTAAAGATCATGTTCCATGAAGATATTTTGTAAATTTCCTACCATAAATATACCAAAACTACATTTTTTATTAGCAATATGCATTGCTAAGAACTTCATTTGGACAACTTTAAAGGCGACTTTCTCAATATTTAGATTTTTTTGCACCCTCAGATTCCAGATTTATAATAATAGTTGTATCTCCGCCAAATATTGTCCTATCCTAACAAACCATACATCAATGGAAAGCTTATTTATTCTTTTTACCCTTATGACTGGTTTTGTGGTCCAAGGTCACATATATCAGTTCATGTTTATTTTAAGTAACGAAAATTATTTTTTTTAATGGTTTTAGTTTTAGCTAACTATAATAGTCCTGGTTGCAAGCAACATATATATTGCAAATTCATCGTAGATGTTTAATAGTGACTGATTTTGTTTTGCAAGCTCTTAAAAGTGTGAAATGGACTCATTTCTTCCTCCTTCCTTGGAGTCCTGCACAAGCGTACAAACTGCCATTGAGATGAATGGGATCGCTTCCCACAGGTATTATAGACTTTCTTAGGCCCTGTTCCAATACAATACATCTTATTGTCATTAAATATCTAGCATTAGCTAGAATATAATAGGCAGCTATGCTCAATAAATTACTAGTGGATTTTGCAAAGTAATTAGATGAAATGCATTCAAAATCAAAATAATAAATCATAAGGTGCAACTTGTGAGTTTTCATATGCAGCTGATCATATGACGCACTGAATGTTAGAATCACGTCGGTGTGATTATATTCAATTTAGAAAATATTAATAGGCTATTTTTTTGTCTTTTGGAAGCTGCATTCAAAATCCACTTGGCTCAAAAATCTGAGGGGGCACGTGCCCCTCACTTTGAATGGGCATGACGCCTCTGTGTGCGTGTGACTATAAGGGCTGCATGTATGCCTGAAATGCATGCACTAAACATTCACAGCCTATCTGGCATTGTCCTTACCTACTTTCTGAACTTAAATTAACAGAGGGAGAGACGACCTCTGGACTGTTACATGCCACTGAATTCATTTCACTTAAACGAAGATTCAAACTCATCATCAAATGAGCCCTGAGAGAAGCTCCGGATGAGTTTCTGGAATTATAACGAGAGACCGGAATAATCTTGACCCGTGCTTGTATAGTAAAATGAATAACAGTTCAAAGGATATGACATGAAGCACACATCACGGGGACAGGGGACCAGACTGTGACGTCAGCAGAAGGCTGGCTTCATTCTTGTTCCTAAAATACCTCTTTTTATTTTCTTTAGCAGACATTCCTCAGATTTATGTTGAAGTTGACTTAGTTCTTGGCCCTTGTACTTTAAGATTCACAGCATCTGTAGAGCTCGGCTCGGCGCTGCGTTCCCTCTTTGAGACATTATTCAGAGCTGAAACATCCTCGCCGCATGCTGCTGCTCTGACTAATCAGGGAATTCTCAATTTGGCTCTGACAACACAGAGAACTGGCTTCACAAAAAAAAGGTTTTAAGAGCAGATTTGAGAAAGTAGTTGAGGATTGTGCAAAGTTTGGTGACTGCTTTTCTATTGTGTTCTTTAAGATGTAACTTCCTGGTCTGGTCAGAACAAACATGTCCTAATTTACATTCTATCCATCTAAAATAGTATACAAGATTAAGATTAGAGTGTCTCGTGTAATAGTACACTAAAAGTCTCTGAAAGATATAATTTTGCTGGTGGAGAAAGCAGGCATCTATGTTGATATTGCCCACAATTCCTTGAACTAGAAAACATTTTGTGTCAGTTCTCTTTCAATTTTCTTGTGCATGGACCTAAAATTTTATAGCTAATTTTAAGAAACTAAATGTTGCTAGATTGCTAATGCTTACATGTAAATGCAAACAGTATGTGACAAGAAGGCATAAGGTCACAATTTATGATATTTTTATATATATATAAATATATTTACTAGAGTTGGTACTCAATACCGGATTTTGATTTAAGTGCAATTATTAACGAACTGTAATGTAAACTGGTACTTAAACTCGACATGGACGCTCATGTTTTGGACGTCATGTCTAACATAAAAGAAAAAAAAGTCACAAAAAAATAAAAATTAAGAAAATACATTAATAATCATGTCCCATTCAGACTCAGAAGTTTTTTTATTTGGACTTGGACTCGACACAGACTCAGAGGTTTATACATATACATATATATATATATATATATATATGTGTGTGTGAGCGAGAGACCCTGGACCACAAATCCAGTCTTAAGTCGCTAGGGTATATTTGTAACAATAGCCAAAAAAACATTGTATGGGTCAAAATGATAGATTTTTCTTTTATGCCAAAAATCATTAGGATATTAAGTAAAGATCATGTTCCATGAAGATATTTTGTAAATTTCCTACCATAAATATACCAAAACTACATTTTTTATTAGCAATATGCATTGCTAAGAACTTCATTTGGACAACTTTAAAGGCGACTTTCTCAATATTTAGATTTTTTTGCACCCTCAGATTCCAGATTTATAATAATAGTTGTATCTCCGCCAAATATTGTCCTATCCTAACAAACCATACATCAATGGAAAGCTTATTTATTCTTTTTACCCTTATGACTGGTTTTGTGGTCCAAGGTCACATATATCAGTTCATGTTTATTTTAAGTAACGAAAATTATTTTTTTTAATGGTTTTAGTTTTAGCTAACTATAATAGTCCTGGTTGCAAGCAACATATATATTGCAAATTCATCGTAGATGTTTAATAGTGACTGATTTTGTTTTGCAAGCTCTTAAAAGTGTGAAATGGACTCATTTCTTCCTCCTTCCTTGGAGTCTTGCACAAGCGTACAAACTGCCATTGAGATGAATGGGATCGCTTCCCACAGGTATTTTAGACTTTCTTAGGCCCTGTTCCAATACAATACATCTTATTGTCATTAAATACCTAGCATTAGCTAGAATATAATAGGCAGCTATGCTCAATAAATTACTAGTGGATTTTGCAAAGTAATTAGATGAAATGCATTCAAAATCAAAATAATAAATCATAAGGTGCAGCTTGTGAGTTTTCATATGATGTTCTCTCCACTTCAGTTCCTGCTGTCTGCTCAGATAAGTGTGTGTGTGTGCCTGTTTTTCTATTCTGGTGGGGACTTAAACCTGAATACACACAGACTCATGGGGACTCGTGTCAAGGTGGGGTCCTAAATTGAGGTTCCCATGGGTAAACAAGCTAATAAATCCCACAGAATGAAGTTTTTTTTAAATCTAAAAATGCAGAAAGTTTCCTGTGAGGGG
>NW_015506106.1:268138-272374 GCF_001515645.1 Sinocyclocheilus grahami | reverse complement strand
CTTTTCCCACCTCGACTGAAACACATCATTCACTCTCTTGTTTTCTCTCAGCAGAAGCATATGAAGGTCCAAGTTAAGACTTCCCTGTCTTTAGCTGCTTTGCTACAAGGTGTTTTATCCAACAAAGGAGAACCAGAAAGCATTAAAATTAGGGCTGTCAATCATTTGCAAATTTTAAATTGAATTAATTACATGGTATGGCATTTAATCAATCAAATTAATCACATATCAATATTTGCTGAGAAAAGCCCTAAAATGAAAATTAGGCATCGAAATAGCTTTACAAAAAGTTACTTTAGAAGTCAGTGGCTATATTGAGGGTATTTTTACTGCAGCATAATATGTTTACAAGGCATATTTTCTTTATATTTGGTATATCTGCAGTGTTTAACAGAACACATTGCACAGAATACTGTTTCCCACAATGCAATGTGCAATGCAATTATTTCATTTCCATTAGGATGAACGTGCAGTAATATCAGTCGCAATGTTGACATCTTTTGACAGATTATTTGATCGGACTGGCAAAAGTTTAAGACATTTGTAAAATTTGAATTACAATTTCAAATAGCATTTTTTATTATTTCAAAGATGATAACTGGACATTACTCACTGAATGAAACATGCAGGTCATGTGGCAATGTAGCATACTATTGTTTAACAATGTTTAATCTAGAAAAATGCATACTGCTTAACTTAGCATATTGTTTGTTTAACTTTCATATTATTGAACATTAGCAGTTTGGTACATCACGGCACATCACTTGAATGTGGGTTAAAAAAATATCTAATAATAATACAATGTATAAATAAATAAATAATGTATGTAAATGATATAATATTAATATAAATTACAAATTACATTATTAATATATATAATTAATATTAATATACAATACAAATGAAAATATAATATATTAGGGTTATTATAGTTAACTAATACTAAAACTAAAACCATTAAAACAATTAATTACTTGAAATAAACGTTAACTGAAATAAAATATAAAAATGTATTTATTTATGAGACAACCATTCTCATTTTTTACGACATTAGTTCCAGCTAAACAAAGCGAATGCTGCATTAAATATGCCGGCATATCTCAGATGTGTTTTGAGGAAGTCCAATGAAACGCTGCAGGAGTGTGTCAAGTTAAACATTTAAAAGAAATGATGTTTGGGAAACATAAGAGAATAGTTCTGGGAGAGCAGGTCGGAGATTAGAACAAATGTTTCACGAAGATTCAGAAACAGTACAGGAGAGCAGAAGATAAAGCCAATGCTATATTTATGACGAACATCTGAAAACAGCCAATGCTATATTTATAATGAACAAACCAAAAAAAAATCATAAATCATCAAATGACCATTAAAAAAACCAATCACTGCTCAAAACACCACTTCTACCAATTCACTACAGTAGACTTATAATGATAGCAATTCAGAGCTGTGCGGGTTCAATTTGGCAGAAAATGTGAAGTTTCATGTCCTCCTTGCTTGTATTCATGGTTCACAGGCCACCATTCATCCGCATGCTAAAGCACTACTGATGTAAACATTTCCTCCGGAAAGAACATGAAGTTGTACACTACTGTTCAAAAGTTTGGGGTCAGCAGAGGATCTTTTTTTTTTTACTGAACTAATACTTTTATTTAGCAAAGACACATTCACTTGATCAAAAGTGACAGTAAAGACTTTTACAATGTTACAAAAAAATTCTATTTCAAATATGATGATGTTCTTTTGAACTTTCTATTTATCGAAGAATCCTAAAAATATACATAATTTTTAACAAAAATATTAAGCAGCACAACTGTTTTCAGCACTGATAATAAGAAATGTTCCTTGAGCAGTAAATCAGATGTTTTCATATGTTTTATGCATGTCTGTATGTTTTAAAATAGAAATGTTTATTTTAAACTGTAATAGTATTTCAAAATATTACTGTTTTTACTGCATTTTGATGCAGTCTTGGAAAACGTTCAACGTCAAAACGTCAACGGAAAACGTAAAAATTTAGATAAACAAAAAAAAATACTAAAACTTTAACTAAAATTAAATGAAAATTGAAAATATAAAAATAACTGATTCAAAATATTAATAAAAACTATAATATTATCTCATTGATATTAAAATAGCAGTGCATTACATTACTATAAATTATATAAATAATACAAATGAATAATTATTTTTTGTAATTTTATCTACGTCTATGACGTTCCAAACTGGTTTAATTGTCCTTCTTACATGTAGAATCTGAATAAATGTTCATGCAGCTTTTTAATTAAACTCCAAATCTACTTCATAAATGATGAAAAACACCAGAAGAGTTTATAACAACAAACTAGAACATGGAGCAAAATTAATTTTCCATTTAAATTGTTATTGTTATTTAATTCAGTGGAAATTTCCCCCTCTGCTGTATGCAGCTCTGAAATCTCATTGAAATCAATTTTGATATCAATGTCCTCAAATATAATTCCCATGATGTTTTTTGTTATATTTCAGAGATTGACCCCAAATATCACAGCGCTCACTTTCATTGTATAGGAAAAAAGCAGCGTGAACATTTTGTTAAATATCTCCTTTTGTATTAAAAGGGATAGTTCACCCAAAAATGAAAGTTGTTGCAAACCTGTATGAATTTCTTTCAGCTGCTGAACACAAAAGGAGATATTTTGAGTAATGTTGGTAACCAAACAGTTGACGGTAGCCATTGACTGCCATAGTACGGAAAAATAAAAAAATACTATGGAAGCCAATGGCTACCGTTAACTGTTTGGTTACCAACATTCTATCCCTTCAACTGAAGAAAGAAACATGAGGGTCTGTACATGATGTCATAACGTTCAATTTTAGTGAACTGTTCCTTTAAAGAATATGTTTGAATGTCAAAAGATCTCTGTGAAGTGTTTGGATCATTGTTACAGAGATCAGCTCAGACGATACAATGACAATTCGGCCATTACAGAGATTCCCATCTCAAATGACCTCTATCCGTTAATTGTTTTAATGCTTCATCAACCAACCACATTAAGGTTGTGATTTACTCATAGATGAGTAAGCCATATGTCTATGTGGTGTGTGTGTGTGTGTGTGTGTCCATTATAGTATGTATTTCACCATTCAGTCTGCCAGCCATTGTAATGACACTTATGAAGGTCACAAGAAGGGCTTCTGACTGAATGAGTGTGTGTGTGTGTGTGTGTGAGCGAAATATAAATATTAACAGCTCCACCGTTCTTTCTGCACTGTCCAATAAAAACCCTCGAGACATCGTAACATCTGTCATGGAGAGAACGACAGAGAGAGAGAGGGAGAGAGAGAGAAAGAGAGAGAGAGAGGCAACATGAAAACAACAAAAAACCTTCATCGTTCACTTACACACCTCATATCTGCACTGACGTTTGCTGGACTGTCGTATATATAATCATACTTTTGCTAGGGTTAATGCAGGACCATTTTTTCCTAGTCATTTCTGTGGCAAAAGTGTCCCAATTTACCTAAGTTCACCCTATATTTAATACGGATATTTAAAACATTAAGTTTGGAGCGGTGAGGTACGAGGATGTGTGCACACACATACGCATAAGGAAAGAGAGAGTGTGAGTGTGTGTCACACACACACACACACACACGGTCTTTCTCCGTACAACACTCAAACAGTGGCAAAGACAGCCAGCAGTTTGTTTGTTTTTTAAATGTCGTGATTTTGAACAGATGTAAACAATGGCAGGAGGCTTAAAAGTATAGACGTGATACCAGCTAAAATAAATGATTGAACTAAATCACAGAAACGTAGTACTTGTCTGCTATTCCTCGCTCTGTGAAGTAACGTGAGGGAGGAAACTAGTTGACGTTAGCTAGTTAATTAGCCATGTTATCTGCCTCGGTAGCAAGCCAAATAGTATTTATTTCAACACTGAAACAAACGGCAGGTGGGTCTCTGTCTTGATCGGGGGGTGAAAGAGGGAGAAATGAAGATAGCACATATACATAGTTTATGTATGACCTGGAAGTATTTATTTAGCTATTGGCGCTAAAACGTCATCTGTACGGAACATCGTTGTGTACGGAACATAGTTAGTCTACGTCAGTGGTTCCCAACCACGTTCCTGGAGGACCCCCAACACTGCATATTTTGTATCTCTCCTTTGTCTGACACACCCATTTCAGGTCTTGGAGTCTCTACTAATGAGCTGATGATCTGAATCAGGTGTGTTTGATTAAGAAGACATG
>NW_015506106.1:264741-267731 GCF_001515645.1 Sinocyclocheilus grahami | reverse complement strand
GTGTGTGTGTGTGTGTGTGTGAGCGAAATATAAATATTAACAGCTCCACCGTTCTTTCTGCACTGTCCAATAAAAACCCTCGAGACATCGTAACATCTGTCATGGAGAGAACGACAGAGAGAGAGAGGGAGAGAGAGAGAAAGAGAGAGAGAGAGGCAACATGAAAACAACAAAAAACCTTCATCGTTCACTTACACACCTCATATCTGCACTGACGTTTGCTGGACTGTCATATATATATTCATACTTTTGCTAGGGTTAATGCAGGACCATTTTTTCCTAGTCATTTCTGTGGCAAAAGTGCCCCAATTTACCTAAGTTCACCCTATATTTAATACGGATATTTAAAACATTAAGTTTGGAGCGGTGAGGTACGAGGATGTGTGCACACACATACGCATAAGGAAAGAGAGAGTGTGAGTGTGTGTCACACACACACACACACACACACGGTCTTTCTCCGTACAACACTCAAACAGTGGCAAAGACAGCCAGCAGTTTGTTTGTTTTTTAAATGTCGTGATTTTGAACAGATGTAAACAATGGCAGGAGGCTTAAAAGTATAGACGTGATACCAGCTAAAATAAATGATTGAACTAAATCACAGAAACGTAGTACTTGTCTGCTATTCCTCGCTCTGTGAAGTAACGTGAGGGAGGAAACTAGTTGACGTTAGCTAGTTAATTAGCCATGTTATCTGCCTCGGTAGCAAGCCAAATAGTATTTATTTCAACACTGAAACAAACGGCAGGTGGGTCTCTGTCTTGATCGGGGGGTGAAAGAGGGAGAAATGAAGATAGCACATATACATAGTTTATGTATGACCTGGAAGTATTTATTTAGCTATTGGCGCTAAAACGTCATCTGTACGGAACATCGTTGTGTACGGAACATAGTTAGTCTACGTCAGTGGTTCCCAACCACGTTCCTGGAGGACCCCCAACACTGCATATTTTGTATCTCTCCTTTGTCTGACACACCCATTTCAGGTCTTGGAGTCTCTACTAATGAGCTGATGATCTGAATCAGGTGTGTTTGATTAAGAAGACATGCAAAAGATGCAGTGTTGGGGGGCCTCCAGGAATTTGGTTGGGAACCACTGGTCTACGTTATCCGAAAAATTCCCATACGGCAGACTTCATCTTTTTCGACGGGGGAAAAAGTTCCAGGGATTCACCTCCTTCGGCCGTTCCACACACAGGTGACTCTGACCGCTCGCAGCAACCGGAGGGGCTGAGGGGGAGGGGTCGTGTGACTCGTTACGCTCTTCGCTGCACACAACCGAGTCCTGCACTCTCCGTCTTTGATGACACGTAAAAAAAACTGTGCATACCGCAGGAACGGTATAAAGGAAAATTTTAGTGGTTTTGAAACCGTCACTTTTCCAAACCGCGGTATACCTTGAAACCGGTTATCGTCCCATGCCTACTTTGATTATCTGCCGATTCACACCGCTGAGCACAAACATCTCCATGAGGAGGTCACCCGTCTGAGAGCGCCTTTCTTTTGAATGTTCAAGAGTTTTGTCAGGAGTTAGAGGGCTTGGGATTGGTCAAGGTGTTTGGAACGAGAGTATGTGATTGGTTGAAGTGTTACAATTGTGCAGTAATGCAATTTAGGGATGTTTTTGCGTCACATTTTGGTCTGTTCAATTCGATTCCAACTGCTGTTTGTCATTTCTACAGAAAAATGGTACAATATATATATTAAAAAAAACTTAATTGGTGAACTGTAGGTTACCTTATACAGTAAAATACTGTAAATGGATTAACATTGTATTGTATGTACTTTTATTATAAAATACTGTGCAATTTATGGTTTTGGACAATGAAATATCATATAATTTATGGTGTAAAAGGACATTCCCAGAAGTCCCTGCATGATTCATCACATATGAATATATTTTATATAAAAACTATAGTTTCTTCTGATTTTATCAGTAATGTACATGTTTTGTTTTACTTGTTATGCTAATTAATGTTTATTGCATTATTTTCATAAATGGTTTAACATTGCATTGGATGTAATTTTACTGTGTATATATGTGTTTTTAAGTCACATTTTGGGCTTGTTTTATTTGATTCCAGCAGGTGTTTACCATTAATTTTTTATAGAAAATACTGTCAAAATGCTACAGTAAAAATGGCTAATGTGTGAACTGTAAGTTACCTTATACAGTAAAAGATTGGAAATGGTCTAACAATTTTATTGTATTTAATTTAACTGTAAAATATATTTATATATTACATATATAATCAATATTTTGTTTTAATAATTAATATTTTATAATTAATATTTATTGCATAATTTTCCATAGATTTATTGATATTAATTCAAACATTGCATACATTTATATATATTTATATTTGCATCTCTCTGCCATTATCACCAGTAGCGAGTTACTTACTGTGAATTGACTCATATTGCATTCAAATGGGATTCAAACCCATGACCTTGGAGTTGCTAGCGGAGCAAACAGAACTGTTATTCATGCTAACTGCAAATCATACTAGATTAAATTTCCATGCAGACTTGATGATCCACGCCTGAGTTCGGAAAACAAGTTTGACACTGACCAAATGAATGAATCAAACTGACTCGGTCGGTCCACCGCAGCTCTCATCGCAGAGACCTCAGGGAAATGAACTGATCTGAGCAAATAATATTACGACACATTAAGATTCTAATCGACTGCAGGAAGATAGATGCCAATTGTTAAGGGTGTTCGGAAACACAAACACACGCTCTCAGGGATGCAACAGGGACTGCGACAAATGACTCACTCCTCCCGCTTCAGAACAAACACACATACAGATGCAATGCAGTGTGAGCGGAAATCAATATAAAGTTAAAAAAAAAACACTCATATTTGATTCAAACAGATTTTCTACACTGACCCTGCATGTGCGTGATGTGACAGTAATTGCTTATTTTGATAAATTTGCCTAACCTTCTGAAAGTTTATAGTTATCATATATATGAAAGCACAT
>NW_015506106.1:251283-263428 GCF_001515645.1 Sinocyclocheilus grahami | reverse complement strand
GGTATACCTTGAAACCGGTTATCGTCCCATGCCTACTTTGATTATCTGCCGATTCACACCGCTGAGCACAAACATCTCCATGAGGAGGTCACCCGTCTGAGAGCGCCTTTCTTTTGAATGTTCAAGAGTTTTGTCAGGAGTTAGAGGGCTTGGGATTGGTCAAGGTGTTTGGAACGAGAGTATGTGATTGGTTGAAGTGTTACAATTGTGCAGTAATGCAATTTAGGGATGTTTTTGCGTCACATTTTGGTCTGTTCAATTCGATTCCAACTGCTGTTTGTCATTTCTACAGAAAAATGGTACAATATATATATATAAAAAAAAACTTAATTGGTGAACTGTAGGTTACCTTATACAGTAAAATACTGTAAATGGATTAACATTGTATTGTATGTACTTTTATTATAAAATACTGTGCAATTTATGGTTTTGGACAATGAAATATCATATAATTTATGGTGTAAAAGGACATTCCCAGAAGTCCCTGCATGATTCATCACATATGAATATATTTTATATAAAAACTATAGTTTCTTCTGATTTTATCAGTAATGTACATGTTTTGTTTTACTTGTTATGCTAATTAATGTTTATTGCATTATTTTCATAAATGGTTTAACATTGCATTGGATGTAATTTTACTGTGTATATATGTGTTTTTAAGTCACATTTTGGGCTTGTTTTATTTGATTCCAGCAGGTGTTTACCATTAATTTTTTATAGAAAATACTGTCAAAATGCTACAGTAAAAATGGCTAATGTGTGAACTGTAAGTTACCTTATACAGTAAAAGATTGGAAATGGTCTAACAATTTTATTGTATTTAATTTAACTGTAAAATATATTTATATATTACATATATAATCAATATTTTGTTTTAATAATTAATATTTTATAATTAATATTTATTGCATAATTTTCCATAGATTTATTGATATTAATTCAAACATTGCATACATTTATATATATTTATATTTGCATCTCTCTGCCATTATCACCAGTAGCGAGTTACTTACTGTGAATTGACTCATATTGCATTCAAATGGGATTCAAACCCATGACCTTGGAGTTGCTAGCGGAGCAAACAGAACTGTTATTCATGCTAACTGCAAATCATACTAGATTAAATTTCCATGCAGACTTGATGATCCACGCCTGAGTTCGGAAAACAAGTTTGACACTGACCAAATGAATGAATCAAACTGACTCGGTCGGTCCACCGCAGCTCTCATCGCAGAGACCTCAGGGAAATGAACTGATCTGAGCAAATAATATTACGACACATTAAGATTCTAATCGACTGCAGGAAGATAGATGCCAATTGTTAAGGGTGTTCGGAAACACAAACACACGCTCTCAGGGATGCAACAGGGACTGCGACAAATGACTCACTCCTCCCGCTTCAGAACAAACACACATACAGATGCAATGCAGTGTGAGCGGAAATCAATATAAAGTTAAAAAAAAAACACTCATATTTGATTCAAACAGATTTTCTACACTGACCCTGCATGTGCGTGATGTGACAGTAATTGCTTATTTTGATAAATTTGCCTAACCTTCTGAAAGTTTATAGTTATCATATATATGAAAGCACATGTTTGATAGGTTAGTGCCTTTGGACATTTATCGATTTTTTTTCAAACCCAAACAGAGCGAGAGAGAGACAGAAAAAAAAAAAATCAACTAACTTTAATTTACTTTACTGCCTTTGTGTTTGGGGTCCCAGAGCCCCCAGTGCTGTATATGTAAAAAAAAATAATAAGAGTCATTTTGAAATTATATAATTATTTTCCCTGCAGATTCTTTTAATATGTTCCTGGTCTAGTCAAAGCCCAGGAGCTGGATATGAAGTTTTAATCCCTCCACTTCATAAACACATTGTTTAAAAAGACATAAAATAAGGCCTTGTTGAAAAGAATAACAAGTTTTGTATGGGCAAGATTTTTAAATTTATTTATTTATTCATTTGTTTATATTATATTTTATATTGTTTTCTATTTTATATTGTTTTCTCCAGTTAAAAAGTTGTCTCATCTGAATCAGGAGAGAAATATGCACAGATCAAGCACCATTTAAAAAACACTCATATTTGATTCAAACAGATTTTCTACACTGACCCTGCATGTGCGTGATGTGACAGTAATTGCTTATTTTGATAAATTTGCCTAACCTTCTGAAAGTTTATAGTTATCATATATATGAAAGCACATGTTTGATAGGTTAGTGCCTTTGGACATTTATCGATTTTTTTTTCAAACCCAAACAGAGCGAGAGAGAGACAGAGAAAAAAAAAATCAACTAACTTTAATTTACTTTACTGCCTTTGTGTTTGGGGTCCCAGAGCCCCCAGTGCTGTATATGTAAAAAAAAATAATAAGAGTCATTTTGAAATTATATAATTATTTTCCCTGCAGATTCTTTTAATATGTTCCTGGTCTAGTCAAAGCCCAGGAGCTGGATATGAAGTTTTAATCCCTCCACTTCATAAACACATTGTTTAAAAAGACATAAAATAAGGCCTTGTTGAAAAGAATAACAAGTTTTGTGTGGGCAAGATTTTTAAATTTATTTATTTATTCATTTGTTTATATTATATTTTATATTGTCTTCTATTTTATATTGTTTTCTCCAGTTAAAAAGTCGTCTCATCTGAATCAGGAGAGAAATATGCACAGATCAAGCACCATTTACAAGCAAAAACAGTACAAAACAGCTCTAAACAATGTCAGTGGATTCTGATGTGACAGCCCACCAGTGGAGCAAGTGTTATTATGGATTATGGACTTTAACGGGAAGCAACAGTTTAAAGCTAAAAACGTCATGATGGATTTTTTTTTTTAATCACACAGCTTTTCACTTCACAAGATGTTATTTGATGGACTGGAGTGGTGTGGATTACTTGTGGAGTTTTGTGATGTTTTTATCAGCTGTTTGGACTCTCATTCTGACGGCACCCATTCACTGCATTGGTGAGCGAGTGATGTAATGCTGAATTTCTCCAAATCTGTTTTGATGAAGAAACAAACTCATCTACATCTTGGATGGCCCGATTGTGAGTACATTTTCAGCAAATTTCATTTTTTTGTGAACTATTCCTTTAAGTGTGCTGCATCCCTGTGTATGCGAGTGAGATACCATCATAGTGAAAGGCTGTTGCAAGGGTTATGAAGCCAGCAGACAGACAGTAAGATATATCGCCACAATCATCATCACCGTCACCTATGATACAGCAGCTCAATACAGCAGGAACTCAGTTTGCCCACAGCACAGTCTGAGACACTCACATAATGAACACGGCATCTGTATAGAAAGACATACGTGAAGCTTGTGACTTGTTCCAGAGGCTGCTTTTTATTAAAACCTAACAGAGAATGTTATCGTTGTGTTGTTGTTGTTACATAAAGGTCATGTTAAAACAGTCTTGGGGCCCGTTTTTCGTACCTCGCTTAATACATCTGAGATGATTTGAAAGATGCCAGATCTTCTAATAGACGATCAATATGGCACATCGTGCCATTAATAACTGAGCACTGCAGAGAAAGAGAGACACTGTCAAACACTCGCCATTGCACCTTGCATTACATTAATTAAAACATTCCTGCGAGTGGATATTTTCAATAGAAGTGCGAGCAAGACTGTAATCTCATTTCTGTTAAGAGCAACAGCGACTCAATCTTGCTATTTTGAATAAAAAGGGGTGAAAAAACAGAAAAGCTGTTCATGAATAAATCAAGGCAAACTGGTAATGTGTCAATTTATAACTATTGCCCATATATGTGTGTGTGTGTGTGTGTGTGTGTGCAGGAGCTGCTCAAACCAGTCCAACAGTTTCCCGTTTTCCTCCTTTTTATTTATTTTTCTAAGCGGCGAACAGAAATGTGAGCTACGAAATGGAAAATGATCTATGACGGTGTTCGGAGTCGAGAAGCGGAGAAAGTGAGTTTAGCATTTTAAGACACCTTTATGAAGAGGGGATTGAAGACACTTTCCCACAGTGCTTTGCTTTGGAAAAAAGCACTTAAATGATCTATGACAGCGTTCGGGCTCGGAGAGAAATCTTTTTCATTTGTTTTTTTCCCCTCGGCTTCACATATGTTTGGCAAGAGTGTGGATTTGTTTGATTTGATTCAGTAGAGATGCGAACTAATCAGCGAGATGCTTGATGTCGCTTCACCATATGCCTCGTGTGTCTTTGTCAGTGGCCTGTCTGGATAAGAAATCTCCTGACCAATTTAAGCTCTATTAATGGCGTGACTGTGTGGTTCTACAAATATCAGAATCTTTAAAGGGATCTTGATGTTAGCACTTTGTTTTTCTTTGGAGTTAGTTTTTTGTGCAAAAAAGTCATAATTTGGTTTCACATGACCATTTTTTACCCTCTCACTGTCCTTTTGGATTCAAAACGAGCAGTTCTTGCTACTCGTACAGCGATTTTCTGCTGGATGAAGTGACTATTAGGTACGGTACAGTTGTGCCTCTTTGCAAAGCCTGCATTAGATTGCATGAGGTTAAAGGAACAGATCAGCTAAAAATGACAATTCTGTCTTCATTTATTCATCTTCATGTTATTCCAACCCTGTATGACTCCTGTAGAAAGTAAGTTCGGAGAAAGATAAATCAAAAAGAATCCATCATTTTGGACACATACAATCAGTTTTGTTAAAGGGGTCATATGATGCGATTTCAAGTTTTCCTTTCGCTTTGGAGTGTTACAAGCTGATTGTGCATAGATAAGATCCCTGAAGTTGCAAAGACTAAAGTCTCAAAACCAAAGAGATATTCTTTATCAAAGTTAAGACTCTGCCACGCCCCCCTAAAACGGCTCGTTGTAACACGCCCCCACATATACAGGTGCATCTCAATAAATTAGAATGTCGTGGAAAAGTTCATTTATTTCAGTAATTCAACTCAAATTGTGAAACTCGTGTATTAAATCAATTCAATGCACACAGACTGAAGTAGTTTAAGTCTTTGGTTCTTTTAATTGTGATGATTTTGGCTCACATTTCACAAAAACCCACCAATTCACTATCTCAACAAATTAGACTGAAATAAAATAAAATATAAATATTAGATGAAAAACTTGAATAAACTTCAATAAAAATTGAAGTTGAAGTACTACAATTACTAAAACTAAAGTTAAATACACTCTTAAAAATAAAGGTGCTTCACGATGCCATAGAAGAACCTTTTTTGTCTAAATGGTTCCATAAAGAACCTTTAACATCTGAAGAACCTTTCTGTTTCACAAAAGCTTCTTTGTGGCGAAAGAAGGTTCTTCAGGTTACAAAAAGTTAAGAAAGAGATGGTTC
This sequence comes from Sinocyclocheilus grahami, assembly GCF_001515645.1. Classification (NCBI taxonomy): domain Eukaryota; kingdom Metazoa; phylum Chordata; class Actinopteri; order Cypriniformes; family Cyprinidae; genus Sinocyclocheilus; species Sinocyclocheilus grahami. The sequence continues at coordinate 258,113 of NW_015506106.1, read as the reverse complement.
TTTAAAGAACCTCTGACTGAATGGTTCTTTGTGGAACCAAAAATGGTTCTTCTATGGCATCGCTTGAAGAACCTTTTGAAGCACCTTTATTTTTAAGAGTGTAATAAAAAAAAGACAAGATAAAACGACAAAACAAAATGACTAAAACTGTAATGAAAATGAAAACTAAATATATTAAAAAAGAAGCTAATTCAAAATATTAATAAATACTATAACAGTGTATAAATAATACTAAAATAAACACTGACAAAATGACAAAATCACATAAAAATACTCAAATTTAAATGAAAAAACCCCCAGAAAATATTAAAAAAGAAGCTAATTCAAAATATTAATAAATACTACATTATTATATGAATAATGCTAAAATAAGCTGAAATACAACAATTGCTAAAAGTGAAACTGAAACAAAAATAAATATTAAAATCACAAAAACGAATAAAAATGACGAGCATAAATTATTCAAACTTCAAATGAAAATCCAAAATATTAAAATAAAAGCTAATTCTGAATATTAATAAATACTATATTAGTATATAAATAATACTTAAACACTGATAACAATCAATATTACAGCGAAATGTATTTCTACAACTGGCTATGAAGACCCTAAACCAGTTTCAGACACGTCATCGCGAATAATCAGCCTTGCTCTGATTTGACCCCGGCCGCAAAGCATGCTGGGTAACCATTACCTCACTGTGACTGAGTGAACAGAACTGCTAAACCACTAATAAGCTGATCATTAATGGCTGCTTGTATGTTAATGTTCTCATACACTTGTGACAAGACACGTGCAATATTTCATTATATGAGCCCTTTACATACCCTTGATAGGTGCATTTATTCAGCACAGTCTTGTCGGTTCATTGTAAAGCAGCTTGTTTAATTTAAATCACGATTTGATTGACTAGCAGTCAATAAGATTTTACTGAGAGGAGATTTTATTAATTTGCCTAAATAGTTTAATCTACTCCAGAGATAGAAATTGATTTCAGTTTAGTCCAGGTCTTTTTCTTTATTTTTCATATTCTTTTCATCTTTTTCAGTAGTTGCTTATTCAGAATGCGAGAGCTGTTTTTCCCAATAAAAAGTTAATTATTATGTGAAGGTTTAAAGCTGGGTCAAGCGTCAGACACTCAATACTTCAGCTTTTTCTAGCTTTGCTCTGATGATATTTCTCACGGCTGACACTGTATTGGAGTTTTCAGACAAGGAAAGAGTGAATCCTCAAGTGATGGTTTTGTTTGTGTCTAGCCTCTGAAAACCAGTTTTCATTCATCACTGACTCCAATTCAACTCCAATTTTCAATAGTTTATTTATATTTGTTCTTGTCCTTCTTTAGCATAAATGATGCCTTAAAGGAATTTTCAGAATAAATGAATTGAATAATTAGGCAAAAAGTTCCTTTTGTGTTCTACAGAAGACAGTTTGAAATGACGTGACCTGCTGTCTAGGATAACTAAAAATTGACAGAATTTGAAAGTGTAACCGAATAATTTTTTATGAAGTACAAGGTAGGAACAACCAACAAGTTTGCTAAGGAATAGTTCCCCCCAAAATGAAAATTTTGCTGAAAATATACTCACTCTCAGATTTAGATGTAGATGAGTTTGTTTCTTCATCAGATTTGGAGAAATTTAGCATTACATCACTTGCTCACCAAGGGATCCTCTGCAGTGAATGGGTGCCGTCAGAATGAGAGTTCAAACAGCTGATAAAAAACATCACAATAATCCACAAGTAATGTAAGTAATCCACAAGCTGCATGTTTGTAAGAAACAAATCCATCATCAAAACATTTTAACTTCAAACCGTTGCTTCCTGTTAAAATATGAGTCCTCTATTCATAATGTTACATTCTCCAGTGAAGAAGTCTGAATCAGGAGAGAAATATGCACAGATCAAGCACAAGCAAAAACAGTCCAAAACGGTTCTAAACAAATATCTGGGAGGATTTTTATTTAAGTGGACAACAGAGGATGGACGTTTCCACTGGAGGAAACATTATTATGGATTATGAACTTATATTTCGCCCTGAAGCAAGAGTCTTAATTAAAAAACATCTTAGTGATGGATTTGTTTCTTACAGACATGCAGCTTTTTACTTCACAGGATGTTAATTGATGCACTGAAGTCGTGTGGATTATTGTGATGTTTTTATCAGCTCTTTAGACTCTCATTCTGACGGCACCCATTCACTGCAGAGGATCCACTGGTGAGCAAGTGATGTAACGCTACATTTCTCCAAATCTGTTCCCATGAAGAAACAAATTCATCCACATCTTGGATGGCATGAGGGTGAGAAAATATTCAGCAAATTTTAATTTTTGGGCGAATTATTCCTTTAAGATACCTCAGGTCTCGTGAAGCCTGACATGGAGTCAAGTTTATATCCGGACTGTTCAATCCCAGTCTCACATTATAAATGTATGAAGTGTGGGATTGTGGGATTGGTCAATGCTATGCTGCATCGTCCTGGTGACAGTTGTCATGCAGACGTTCTCTCCACGGTGATAACTCAGAACACCCACACGTCACAATAAGAAAAGATATGAACTATATATAACCCATAAATAAGTAAAAACATTTCTGCTGCTTGTTTTTGCAGGGCAGGAAATTGGACGTTTTGATTTTTCTGCGGTCATGCTTGAAAATTACATTTCAACCAGACTTTTGTGTGTGTGTTTTTGTGGATCCACGTAATCACTGAGTGAATCATGAAAAATATACAATAAAAAAAATGGTGGCATGATTTTCAGGTTTGCAATGGAAGACCTGCTTAAAAACACTAGTTTAGCAGAAATCACACACTTTAGCATTAATAAATAGCTCAATAATGACACAACATGCAAGAAAACTGGATCATATGTTCAAATGTTTACGACTGTCACAGTTTGTGTGTATAAATGAGGAAATTATGAGACAGCGAAAGCGAGCGAGTTATAAAACGTGCTTATGATCTAAACTTTGATTCATTTCTGCTTGTATTAGCAGAGCAGAAAAACGCAGCTCTCAGCAAACAATCGACATCATTTTTAAACCATTTATCCTTTTGATCTGCCTCCTTTTCCAGCTCTCTTTCATCCCAGATTGCTAACTCTCCTTTCCTCCACCCGAACCCCCTCTCAGACCGTCGTTCTTAATTAAAAACACACGCATAAGCAGAGGGAATGCATTAACCACCATGTAGGCCAGAGGAGCTCGTGGCGCTGCGTGCGAGCTGTAGGGGTGACATCAAATCAAACCCTCATCCCTTCTTTTACCAGCACTTTCATAACCGATATTGACTCATCACAGATGAGCCCACAGAGGCAACATTTCTCTCAGATTTCACTCTGTGACAGCAGGCCACAACCAGTGTTAATTTCCTTGACGAATAATTTTCATCAATGGCATTTTTTTTGCTGACTCATCACAGATGAGCCCACAGAGGCAACATTTCTCTCAGATTTCACTCTGTGACAGCAGGCCACAACCAGTGTTAATTTCCTTGACGAATAATTTTCGTCAACGGCATTTTGTTTGCCGATGATAATGAACTAAAACTCTTTTTGAATGACAAAAACTATGACGTAAATCTATTGACATTTTCGTCAACGAATAAAAACGAGACGAAAATGTTAGGGAGGGACGATTTGGGAAGAGATTCATTCAGAAGGAATCTGCTGCGTGGTTCGGAGGTTAGATGCGTACATATGAACTGGCGGGACATAAGCTAACGTACACTTGCCGCACGTTGCATAAAACGTTCAAAAATGTCAATAAAGAGGGAACTCAATTTGGTCTGGTTTTCTGAGCACAGGCACTGAAGCATACACACACAGAAAGCGCCTCTCACAGCGCGCGAATACTCTTTCGCATTGCATGAAGGAGAATTACACACAAAATGACGTCGAATGGTCTGTTTTGACGAGTATTCACGTAAACAGTAGGGAGAACGTGTATCAGTACATTGCATCCATTGCAGCTGTGCATTCGGTTTTAAAGGGACAGCAGCCTAATTTAGGAGTCATTGATGTTAATCAAGCAACAAAAGAAAGACAGAAAATCACGCGCTGCTCTTGACTGAAAAACTTTAGTAGCCCTAAAGATGAATCTAAATCTATTTATAGAAATAAATATGTCTGCTTGAAAGAATGAAGAATATGGTAAACAAGTTACTATAAAGAATGCATAATTAGCCTATATATCCATTGGTATTTCATTAAAAAGAAGACCATGTTCTTGATCTTTATGAGAAGTGGGTTTTATTTAATTTACTGTAGATTTAGTCGACTAAAATCTTATGATATTTAGTCGACTAAAACTAAAAACAATTCAGGTGACTAAAATATGACTAAACGAAATGGCATTTTAGTCAAAAGACTATGACTAAAACTAAATCAAAATTTGCTGTCAGAATTAACACTGGCCACAACTCGAAATGGTTTGTGGACTTAAGGCAAAAACAATGATAAATGCAAATAATAATCATGTATAATCGATATGATAGCAAAATAAATGGGCTTAGCAATTTTTAAAAGGCTAGGAAAAAAATATTTTGTTTTTGATGTCAAAGGTTGTGCGTCCAAACAATCTCTACAGTATTTTGATGCAAATTTATTCATCACTTGGTAGAAACCAATCAAATTACACACGTCGCCAACATGCACTTAACGTAAAAAGGCTTCATTCTTAAATCCATGAATAAAAACTATAAAACATGACTTTTGCATCTGCATTTAAAAGTAGTTTGACTTTCTGTAAGCAAGACATTCAGAAACCTTTTTTTTCTATTCAGCCAAATCCTAATTTTGACTACATGTGCATCATATGAAAGTTTGGGGTCAATAAGATTTTATTATTTTTTTAATTAATACTTCTATTCAGCAAGGATACATAAACAAAAACGTTTATGTCACAATAGATCACTTTTTCAAATAAATGCTGTTATTTTGAACTTTCAATTCATCAAAGAATACTGAAATGTATAAAGGTTTCCACAAAAATATTGAGCAGCACAACTGTCTTCAAAATGTATAATGATTAGAAATGTTTCTTGAGCATCAAATCAGCATATTAGAATGATTTCTGAAGATCATGTGACACTGAAGACTGGAGTAATGATGCTGAAAATTCAGCTTTACATCATTGGAATAAATTAAATTTTTTAATATATTCAAAATAGAAAACTGTTTTTTTTAAAACAGTACAAATATTTCACAATATTACCGTTTTTATCATATTTCCATCAAATAAATGTAACCTTGGTGAACATTAGAGACGTCTTTCAAAAACATTAAAATCTTACCAACCCCAAACTTTTGATCAGTAGTGTATATAAAGTATAGTATTACATCACATAATGTTTAGGCAAACTTATGATGGGATTTCAATGCTCAAACTCTCTAGATTCATCTTACGGCAAGTTATCATTTCTGATTACAGAAGTTTTATCATTGAATGGGACGTATTTTATATAACAATCTAAGATTATCTTCCTTTAATGGAAAAACATCTATTTGTCTGATAGAAGTCATGCCCTTTTCCAATTCATATTTTCTATTATTGTGTTCCAAAATAATTCTCCTCAGAGAGTTATCCATCTCTTTTAATGTAATATGTTCCTAATTTGTTTATTGCCACATTTTGGGTCATGGATACTTAAACCTTCCATTAAAACTTGTGTTCGGTCTTCACAACATCTCCAAATGATAAGAACATCTTTCTCATTGATTGAACAAGATCATCAGATTATGCTTTCATCATGATAATGAATTCTTTATGAACAACAGGAAAATAAACGTCATAAAGTCATTTTCAGTGATGCCAGTAAGGTATTTCAATAAATCCAATTGTGCAAATTCATATATGGCACTGAAATGGCAAGTTAATCATTCATGAACAATTTCATACCCTGAAATTGCCATCTGATATCATCACTTTACCACCATAATACCATGGTAAGCACATAGTTCTATGAAAGTCATAACAAGACATAAATGTCATTTTTGTGGGGGCAGTGGAAACAACAACTCTTCATATGGCATTTTGGTGGAAACTATTGTTACCATGGTAAATATCTGAAAAGGGTACCTTACATGAGCTATCATGAGTCTTTAATGAGGCAGTTTTCTCAAACACGCTGTGTTTCTGCAGGGGTCCCACTCTCTCTCGTTCTCCACCTCTTCTTTCTCTGAAGTTCAACTTTGATTTCTCTTCAACCAGAAAGGCTTCATGGCAGGTGCGAGTCTTGCGAGATATTTTGTTTTTCACTTATTCTTTTTTTTTTTCAGTAAATAGGATGCTGATCAGAACAGGCAAGACCGGCGGGAGCTGCAGCAGGGAGTTAGCGTCAAATCACCAAACACCACTGTCTACAGTTTAAACCAGCAGCGCGTGGGAACACTACATCACTGCTAGGGGTTTGGTTTGTATCACGGTTTTAGAGTCACGGTTTCGGTACGGTTCGGTATGTGCTATGTTTAGGGAAAAAACTATATTGTCAAATAAAAATAAAGAAAATAAGAACAAATGATCTAACTACAAGCAACAGCACAAATAATAAACAGTGAAAAAAGATACAAATAAAATAAACAGTGCTTTTCAGTTTTTTTAGGTAGGTCTAACATAGCTTTTAGGTACAGAAATTGAATAAATCAAATGTAAAATAACATTGCATATCTGACTGTATAAATTAAAGATTAATCCTTATTAAAGTTACAAAAGTTATTCAATCAAGAGCAGTGAGTGATTGTTTGTTTTGTTGTGTTGTTGCTGTTTGATTAATATTAAGAAAGTGCTGTCACTTTAAGAGAACGCACTGATCCAGTGCACTGATACTTTA
>NW_015506106.1:223652-242885 GCF_001515645.1 Sinocyclocheilus grahami | reverse complement strand
AAAAACTATATTGTCAAATAAAAATAAAGAAAATAAGAACGAATAATCTAACTACAAGCAACAGCACAAATAATAAACAGTGAAAAAAGATACAAATAAAATAAACAGTGCTTTTCAGTTTTTTTAGGTAGGTCTAACATAGCTTTTAGGTACAGAAATTGAATAAATCAAATGTAAAATAACATTGCATATTTGACTGTATAAATTAAAGATTCTTATTAAAGTTACAAAAGTTATTCAGTCAAGAGCAGTGAGAGATTTCCGTGTTGTTGTTGTTTGATTAATATTAAGAAAGTGCTGTCACTTTAAGAGAACGCACTGATCCAGTGCACTGATACTTTACGTTCAGCCGACTATGTCTGCTAGGATACTCACCAAGACGGGTATTTTGACACAATTTTTGTGTGAATTTGTCCATTCAAGCACAATACTTCACAGAGAGCTTAATATTTGCGAGCGTTCGGATGAGCAAACAAACAGATCTTCTCACTGAGCGCGCGAGTTCACGTCTTCTGGATCTTTAATATTTAAACTGGCAAGGCTTAAATGAGTTTAGTTTAAACACAGATAGCAACATGTGCTGTTCAGGTCTCACCTGCGTTATCAACACGTGATGACGGCATAAATGACAGTTATTCCAGCATAAAGCACTCGCATTGATTAAAGAGTGAGTGGTTTGTCCACATATTGTTTTTTTTTGTTGTAATGTATTGGGAAGCCAGAATTTGTAACCATCAACAGAAACATGCATTAGCCAAACTCTAATAAACCATATTACAGATGCATTGTCAGATTTAAGTTGAACCGTGGTCCTAGTGTATGCCGAACCGTGTGTGGAGAACGGTACGGTTCGATTTTTTACCGAGAACCGTTACACCCCTAATCATTGCCGTTATAATCAACAGAAGCGTTTACTCTGCAAGCATGCATAGCTGTCGTTAATTTTAATTCTGCATGCTAACGGTATTGTTACTATCTCATATACTGTTAGTAATAGCATAGTTTTCGAACGAAGCTGATTGCCGCTTCGTCTCAGAGCAACGCACAGTAGTGGAGTTTCGCTCTTGAATGAACCAGATACGTTGCAGAATGAATCAGAGTTTTGGAAAACAAATCGGTTGAGGCCTTGCATATGTTGCCAACTTCTTTATTATGTCTTATGCCTATTTTTTCATTCACAAACAAAAACTTCCTTTCTTGGATTCAGCTCTCCTATTTCATCCCTCAGCTTTATACACAATAACAGAAAATGCTAGATTTTTGAGGCTTTGTGGGAATTTATTTAAAAATATGATTTAATTTTAATATTATGCTTTTCTTCTATATGTATATTTTTTGTATACATGTTTTATCCCCATTTTCCCTATGTAATTCATATTTTAGACATGCATTTTTGAGGCTTTGTGGGAATTTATTTAAAAATATGATACAATTTTAATATTATGCTTTTCTTCTATGTGTATATTTTTTGTATACATGTTTTTTCCCATTTTCCCTATGTAATTCATATTTTAGACATGATTGTCATTTCCCTGTTCATGTATGTAATTCTGCGATTAAAAAATAAAAATAAAATAAAACGGTTGAATGAATGATTTAATTAATCACTCATAAAGACAGTCCCTTGTTTTACCCCGAATGATTCATAGTTTTTGAACGATTCAGTTCAATCGTATAAAGACAGATATGCTCCAGAATTAAGCATTTCTGAATGAATCGGTTGAATGAATGATTCAATGACTCACTCATAAAGATGGTCACTTGTGTCGTTCTTGTTCTTGATGTTGCTAAAAAGAACATTATTTTGTGTGTTTGGTGTAATGAAATGTGTTTATGCGGTTTAAGATTCAAAAAACACATTATTTCCACATACTGTACATTATTGTTTATCCTCTATGCCCCGCCTTTCTGAAACGCGTCGATTTTTACAAAGCTCATCGGTCTGAAAAGCGAGGTGTGCTCTGATTGGCCAGCCATCCAGTGCATTGTGATTGGCCGAATACCTCAAGGGTGTGATGGAAATGTTACGCCCCCTTGCCATATTGCGATGCCGTATCCCGGCCAGAGCGACGAGACAAAAACATTAAAACCCATTATAAACGAGGCATTTGTTGCATCCAGTGGGGACATAATTACTGATTATAATGACTTATTCTGTCTTTTTACGCGTTGCATTGCATCGCGCCGTGTAAACATAAAACCATGTCTGCATTTGTGATCGGAGAAATGACAAACAACAAGCGCTACTCTACACTGCTCAAAACTCGGGTTTGAATCATCAGTGGCAAATTCTTTAAATATAAAAAACGTACTTACAGTCTGTGAGTCAGAACAGCCGGCATTGTAGTCTACTCTACCAGGATCAGGAAACAGTCCTCCATAAAATGTGCTGCACACATCTGAATATTTGGGTTGAACTGTTCTGGAGCAGTGTTGTAAATACAACTTAACCACTGATTTCTACTCGTGTCCTCTCTTGGAAGGTCAAACAAAGTAGTTTCGCTTTCACAACAAACACACAGCGCCTTCACGACATGGCGGTGGCAACAATACTACAGCGAGAATAAAAGTTACGCCTTTTTTCTTTGCGTGAACATTTGGGCAGTGTTATGCAAATCTACCCACATCGTGACGTAGATATGTGGGGGCGTGTTAGAACGTTAGACGTTTTAGGTAGGCGTGGCTGACTCTTAACTTTTATAAAGAATATCTCTTTGGATTAGAGACTTTAGTCTTTGCAACTTTACAGATCTTCTTTAGGAAGGAAAAATTGAAATCGCATCATATGACCCCTTTAAGTGGCTTTTCATAAAAAAAAACTCTTCACACCTTCAAACAACTATGTAACCTGCATAAAGTGTCACCAGGTGCTGCTTTTAACACTGCAATGTGTTTGATTCAGTCTTTCATTTCCAGTTTAAATTTTTTTTTCCATTTTCTAATTATTTGTTACACTAAATTGGATTTAAAAAGCAAAATAGCTGAGCAATGCAAAGTCTGTTTAATGATATCTAGACAACAGTGTTGCATCGCACTGTTTGACACATCGAATGTTTCACATAATACTACTTAAAAATAAAACAAAATAAATAAATAAAATAGTGTGTAGGCTACTACATTCTGTGCAGTAAGCAATATGCTAAGTGTTAAACTCCATGTAGTCACTGGTTAACAGGCATCAGGCTGATGTAATGGTCAGCTTATTCTTAGTGGAGTGAGACCTTGGGTTTGTGTGTTTTTTTTAAGGTGGGGGTCTCTGAGATCACAAAGAGATGGTGTAAAATATCTAATGACTTTCACAGGTCATCCACAGAGACAATCACACGTCTGTCTGTTCCTGAAGTGTGTGTGTGTGTTTTAAACACACGTTCTGACAGTTTCATGTTACCAGACCATGAACGTCTGCACTGGCCTCTCCATCCTTGACATGGAGACAGCTATAAAAATGTGTGTGTCTGCGTGTGACTCTCGTAATCGAAGTGCAGCTGGAGAAGGAGTTTTCAGTCTTATGAGCTGGATTGGAAAGAGATTAATATTTAACAGATGGTTATTTTCCCCCCGCTGTGAAAAAGCAATACACCAATCAACGTCAGTGCACTTCTATTAGACAACTACTCGACGCTTAGTCTCTGACTAATGAGAATGTGAAGCTTATTCACGTCCAGCTCCAGCAAACAAAACAGACTGATGGAAAAGAAAATGTGCGGGAAAGAGAGAGAGAAGCTGTAGAAAACATAAAAAAAATGATGCAGATCATGCACAAAAGTTTCAGGTTCAGGAATTTTTAGAGCTCACACTATCAAGGGCATGCAGAGCAGGCAACAAATTTGGCCCTCGGTTCTGAGCTAAATTTTTCAGTGCTTTAAAATTCTCTGGTCTTAAGAAGCGAGATATTTCTCAATGTGAATTTGTCATTCCAGCCGTTTCCATGATGACCATATCATGGCCCTAGCAACCGGTCACCATCACAGGCGCACATAGTTATAGCAAATCCTCCCTTTACTCGCTTAGATCAAACTATATAGTTATATAGTTTGTGTATAAGTAAATATAATTAATATGTAAATGATATTAATGTGTTTTTGTGATTGATACATACTGTTTGCAACACACTCCTTTTTAATCTATAATAATAATAATAATAATAATAATAAATTTTATTTATAACGCACTTTATATTTCAACAAAATCCCAAAGTGCTACACTTTTTTAAAAAAAATCTCAGTTTAATATTACAAAAAATAATATCTATTTATAATACATTTTTAAAAATGTATTTATAGCAAAATAATTATAATTGTACAATTAGATTTTAAAATCTGCACATTAAATATGTCAAATATATATATATACATATATATATACATATTATAATGCATTTTTTTATTATATAAAAAACAAGATATGTATTGGTTTTTAAAAACTATAAATACAGTAAATAATATTATATTTATATAAAACTAATACATATACACACAAATAAAATGTTTATATACAAATGAACAAAAATATATAATATATACATATTTGAAAATATGTAATATATAGATATTTGACTTAAAGATTTTTTTAAAAACAAAAAAATGGATGGATGGATGGATGGAACAATAGAATGATAGATGGAGCGATAGAACAGACAGACAGAACAGACAGATTTACCTGTATTTACCCTATATATCACACAGTATTTATGTGTGTATCTGTCCTTGGTCATGGTTTGGGCCTCATTTGTGTGTGTGTGTGTTTGTGTGGTAAAGGGTCAGTTTTTAAGCATATTTTGATATATGTAAGAGGCACTGATTTCTGTCTGTTAATTTCACACATGGATGAACACTCAATTCCAGAAGAAAATCCTCTCCATCACCTTTCCCCTTCTCTCACTCTCTTTTTGCTGACAAAGGTATAAGAAAGAGTGAATAAGAGAGAGAGAGTGAGAACAACAAAGACACAGAGCCAGAGGCATAAAAACGAGTGGGTCACTAACCAAATCCCTGCTTGGGATCTCAGTCTCTCAGCCCTCTTTTACCGGTTCTCATATTCATACCCCAGAGCTCTGGGTTCTGTCAATCCTGCACACCTCAACCCCACAGCCTGAGGCGGCAGCCCGCAGCACATTACCCACAATCCCCTGCTCAGCCTCAGCCCTCCCCACCACAACATCATAATGAGAAATCATATTAGCAAGAACTTCCTCACAATAACAAGAGAGAAAGCTGGGGATGATTTAGGGTGTGCGTCAATATAATTGTTAGCAAAATGGAAAGCAAACTGAGACTTAGTCAAAATATTTTCTAATTTAATGTCACTGCAATTCATCAGTTCACAAATACTCCACAGAGAAATCGTAGTATTTGATCAAAAAGATAAGTTGCACCTTTGAAATTACTTTCCTTTCTGGCATGATAATATCCACTTTTTATGATCCAATCAAACCCTGATGAATCAAAATCAGTCTTGTTTTTATCCTGTAGCACTCATATGTCACATTATATGTAAAATTGCTTGTGAATGTTAAAAAAGTTAGATTAGTTAAGAAATGTCTTTGAATAAATTAATAAATTAAAATAAATAAATAAATAAATATTTATTTTAAGGGGGTCTGAAAGTATTCAGACCCCCTTAAAATTTTCACTCTTTGTTATATTGCAGCCATTTGCTAAAATCATTTAAGTTAATTTTTTTTTCCTCATTAATGTACACACAGCACCCCATATTGACAGAAAAACACAGAATTGTAATGATATGTATTCGTTAAAAAAAATTAAGTAATTTTGTGTGTGTGTGTGTGTGTGTGTTGCATTTTCCTTAAATGTACAAACTAATTTGATTCTGTTTTTATATCCACTTGAAAATATCACAAAAAAAATTAAATGTAATAAAAAAAATTATAAATTGTTAATTTATTAATTGTTTAAATTTTTTTTTAATTATATGAAGTGATTAAAATATATATAATTCTAACATATTGAAATTATATATATTTGTTTTTAAAAAATAATTGTGTGTTTGGGTGTGTTGAATACTTTCCGTACCCACTGTATGTGCATATAAGTTTTTAGAATATAATATATTTTATAAATAATTTTAAAGAACAAATACATGTTATATATAAAAATATCATATCATAAAACTAAATATATATTTTAATATATTTATACATGAATTGCTTAAAATTTGTATAATTTTAAAATATGTAATTGTAATGATATGTATTCGTTAAAAAAATTAAGTAATTTTGTGTGTGTGTGTGTGTGTGTGTTGCATTTTCCTTAAATGTACAAACTAATTTGATTCTGTTTTTATATCCACTTGAAAATATCACAAAAAAAATTAAATGTAATAAAAAAAATTATAAATTGTTAATTTATTAATTGTTTAAAAAAAAATTAATTATATGAAGTGATTAAAATATATATAATTCTAACATATTGAAATTATATATATTTGTTTTAAAAAAAATAATTGTGTGTTTCGGTGTGTGTGTGTGTATATATATATATAGAGAGAGAGAGAGAGAGAGAGAGAGACGTCTCTGAAATCAGATATCTCTGGGTTTGAACATTGATTTGGACAGGTTTAAATACTTCATAATTAAAAAAAAATATGATAAACCTTATCTATCTGTGATAAAGAATATAAAACTAATGCATGAGTTCACACATATACACAGGGTTCAGTGCCTGGCCAGGCTTATTACCGTAATAAAATCAAATAAATTAAATTAGACCTGTTTCTGAAGCAGAGGCTGTCAAAGTCATTGTGACTTTCATCGGTTACACAGAGAGAGAGAGAGAGAGATCTCAGGAGATACAGCCTGCGAGAATGAAAGAGAAGGGGAAAAGAGGGAAGGAATATGAAATTGGAGCATGTCAGAGAAAAGTAGGGGATCTGAATAAATAAAAAAAAACAGACTCAGAGATATGGGGACGAGTGGGCGGGAAATGGAAAAATAATGAAAATGTAATTATCCATGAATAGGGGTTGCTTTGGTGTCCCATTTCTTTTTTAATCATTAGAGGCACATGAAAGACTCATGGCTGTATTCGATCAAAAGGGTGCTTCTACTAAATACTGAGCAAAGGGTCTGAATACTTAGGACCATGTGATATTTCAGTTTTTCTTTTTTAATAAATCTGCAAAAATGTCAACAATTCTGTGTTTTTCTGTCAATATGGGGTGCTGTGTGTACATTAATGAGGAAAAAAAATTAACAAATGATTTTAGCAAATGGCTGCAATATAACAAAGAGTGAAAAATTTAAGGGGGTCTGAATACTTTCCGTACCCACTGTAAATGCAAATTTTGCTCCGATTTGGTAAAGCAATTCTTCACAGTACATTTGGGAAGTAGATAATCCTCGTCCAATAAAGCTTATTTAATCTCACCATAAAAAGCCCTTCTAATAATTGCCTGTAATTTTTTTCAGCCATGTGAAATGCACAGTGAATGTTTGTGTGCATTGTGTGTGTGTGTGTGTGTGTGGCAGCTTTTTGCTATAGCTTTGAGAGAACAGAAGTCCTCCAAGTAAAACTTGAAATAATCATTGCAGAGGAAACGGCTTAATAAAGCGTCATTCTGTTAAATAATACCTTAAATAAAATGGCAAAATGTAAGAAGCAGGGTTATAGGTGAGGGAAATTTTCTTATCAGGCCGATACCGATAACAGAAAAAATGAGCCGATATGGGCCGATACCGATATGGTGGCCGATATATCGTGCATCCCTAGAATAAAGGAATCCTCACAGTGATATGCAAACAAACATGAGCATGATATGAATGTGAAATGACCAGGTGATGATGTGTATGTGTGCTGTGCTTTGCCATCTGGGCATCTGATTAGAAATGAATGATTATTTCAAGTGGCACACCAAAAATCCTAAGTGAGACTGTCACCAGAGAGAGACAGATGTGTAAATGTGCTGAAAGAGCAAAGCAAATCTCTCTGAAATTGAACAGAATGCAGCTTTTGAGTCAGACTATAACCATCTGGCTTTTAGACCTTCTGCAGCTGCAGTACATTGCATTCATTCAAATAAACCAATGTGAAGTGGAATACTAGTATACTGTGCAACAGCCTGTACATCAGGGGTGTTAAGTTCATATAAGCTGCGAACGCTGCACACCCAAGCCATTTGAGAGAATGAGCTCAGCGACTGGTGAAATATTAGCATTACATTCCTTGATCAGTTGATCATCAGTGTAAAATAAAGCTTGGATAATAAAAAGAGTTAGGAATACGTATGTAACGGTCTTTGCCAAACGACAGTAATTTTCTGCAAATCTGTGCCAGTTATGGAGGGATTCGGGTGAGCAGATCCACTTTGCTCCCTGCGCTCTATTGCTATGACTGGCCATTACTGTTGCGCTTTCTCATTGGTTTGCTGGCATGTGGGTGATTTCATGCACAAAAAAGCTGTCGGCGAATGTTGCATCACATGCAAAACAAAACGCATTACACGGCGATAAACATTTCAAATAGTATGCACTCTCACATGACCTCAGCATGGCCGTAGCCAGGGTTTGAAAATTAGTGAGGTTAAGAATTGTGCTATAATAACCCCTACAAATACAACGCATTATATACACTAAACACTTTAGAGACAGACATGTAGATGTTTGTGAAATATGTTTTATCTGTTTTGTAGGGATGAACATTGTACCACAATTATACCATATTTATTGCATCAAAATTTGATGGTGGATAATTTTATCAGTTGTTTATTATTCATGCAACAATACATATTACTGTTAAAGTTTTCATTAATAACCATTGCTATATAGATCATAACTTTGTCTAGTGCTCTTATGAATGTTTTTTGCATGACTTTGTGAAAATGTAACTATACTGAAAGAAATAGCATAGACTTCTTACTATAAGAGTACTTATTATAAGTGTACCGTAGTGATTCCGAATCAGACAAAAACGCGTTTGGAAGATGAATTCGTGATGTACACAGAAAACACAGAAAAGGTTACATAGTGCTGCTTTAAGTGCTTGGGATCAGCGTTGCCAGATCTTGCTATGAAAACAAATAAAAACCGTAAAATAAAATAAAAATAAGAATAAAGGAATCCTCACAGTGATATGCAAACAAACATGAGCATGATATGAATGTGAAATGACCAGGTGATGATGTGTATGTGTGCTGTGCTTTGCCATCTGGGCATCTGATTAGAAATGAATGATTATTTCAAGTGGCACACCAAAAATCCTAAGTGAGACTGTCACCAGAGAGAGACAGATGTGTAAATGTGCTGAAAGAGCAAAGCAAATCTCTCTGAAATTGAACAGAATGCAGCTTTTGAGTCAGACTATAACCATCTGGCTTTTAGACCTTCTGCAGCTGCAGTACATTGCATTCATTCAAATAAACCAATGTGAAGTGGAATACTAGTATACTGTGCAACAGCCTGTACATCAGGGGTGTTAAGTTCATATAAGCTGCGAACGCTGCACACCCAAGCCATTTGAGAGAATGAGCTCAGCGACTGGTGAAATATTAGCATTACATTCCTTGATCAGTTGATCATCAGTGTAAAATAAAGCTTGGATAATAAAAAGAGTTAGGAATACGTATGTAACGGTCTTTGCCAAACGACAGTAATTTTCTGCAAATCTGTGCCAGTTATGGAGGGATTCGGGTGAGCAGATCCACTTTGCTCCCTGCGCTCTATTGCTATGACTGGCCATTACTGTTGCGCTTTCTCATTGGTTTGCTGGCATGTGGGTGATTTCATGCACAAAAAAGCTGTCGGCGAATGTTGCATCACATGCAAAACAAAACGCATTACACGGCGATAAACATTTCAAATAGTATGCACTCTCACATGACCTCAGCATGGCCGTAGCCAGGGTTTGAAAATTAGTGAGGTTAAGAATTGTGCTATAATAACCCCTACAAATACAACGCATTATATACACTAAACACTTTAGAGACAGACATGTAGATGTTTGTGAAATATGTTTTATCTGTTTTGTAGGGATGAACATTGTACCACAATTATACCATATTTATTGCATCAAAATTTGATGGTGGATAATTTTATCAGTTGTTTATTATTCATGCAACAATACATATTACTGTTAAAGTTTTCATTAATAACCATTGCTATATAGATCATAACTTTGTCTAGTGCTCTTATGAATGTTTTTTGCATGACTTTGTGAAAATGTAACTATACTGAAAGAAATAGCATAGACTTCTTACTATAAGAGTACTTATTATAAGTGTACCGTAGTGATTCCGAATCAGACAAAAACGCGTTTGGAAGATGAATTCGTGATGTACACAGAAAACACAGAAAAGGTTACATAGTGCTGCTTTAAGTGCTTGGGATCAGCGTTGCCAGATCTTGCTATGAAAACAAATAAAAACCGTAAAATAAAATAAAAATAATAATAAACCAAAATTATTTTAAATCCTTTGCAAATAACATAAGATACATATATCGCGAACCCTAAACTTCAACTTCCCACGTTGTTAACTTTCTAAAGTGTCAAATTAAGTGGCACTTTGCATGTTAATGCAACAAGAGGTCTCCAGTTATCATGTTAAGAGAAAACTTTTAATTGTAATTTTGTGCTGTAAATTTTTTTTTTAATTGCATGCAATGTTTTTATCCCAGTTTTGTATAAATAGTCAACATTTTTTAATTGCATGTAATTTTTTAATGGCCATTTTGTGTAAAATGTCAATTTTTTTTAATCGCATGCAAATTTTAAGGCCATTTTGTGTAAAATGTCAACATTTGTTAATTGCATGCAGTTTTTTCATAGCCATTTTGTATAAAATGTCAATTTTTTTAATTGCATGCAATTTTTTTAATTGCCATTTTGCGTAAAATGTCAAAATGTTTAATTAAATGCAAAGAAAAGGCATGCAACATTTAATTAAACATGACATTTTTAAATGACTGAAATAGTATTTTCTTGTAAAACGTACTCAAATAATAGTTGCTACATTTAGAAGTTTGAAAAAAATTTTTTTTACAGTATAGTGTACTGTATAAAATACATGGTATGTTGCCTTTTTTGCATTTGAAAGTGCAAACAATGTGGAACTAAACATTTCAAACAAATGCTATTTGGCTTTTTTAATATCATGCATTGTTATTGTTATATAACTCTTTACAGTCAAATCAAATAATGAGTCAAGAAGGGAATGATTTTGGTTTATTAGTCACACTGGAAATGGAAGGTCAAGTTGAGCCCATTGCATTATGGAATTGTTACATGCATTTTGCTGAAAACGAATATCATGCACAATATATATACACTGTAAAAAATGACCGTGAATTTAACGGTAAAAGACTGTAAAAATTTTACAGTAAAAACCTGTTAAATGGTTAACGGTAAATTCCCTTAATATATACGGTGAAAAACTGTATTGGACATTACATGTATTGGACATAAATTTTACGGTAGTATACCGTTTTTGGAAGTGAAAAATACTGTATAATTTACAGTGAATAACCGTAAATTGACATTCCCAGAATTCCCTGCGTTACATTTCAAATTTGATGTTTTTTTGTTGAAATAATTATGTTTCTTCTCAGTTTTTTCTTCTCAGCTTTGTATATTAGGGTTGTGTGTTACACCTAATGTTGTTAAATGAATGTTTATTGCATTATTTCAGTTTCATGTGTGTTACCGTGATGCTGTTTAGCGTTTGTGTGAATGACACCGTGCACCTTCTATACATGTTATTATTTAATAGCTGCTTGTGATGGGCTTTGGTTCATCATGTGACGTTCTCATTTGGTGGTTATCAGTGTATTACAAAGCTGCAAAACAGATTTCAGTACTTCAATAGGTTGGTATATTAACATTACATCAGTTAATGAAATTACGGTATTTAACTGTAAATATAAGTTAAAACCGTAAAACCTAAAACATTGCTACTGTATTTTTTACGGTAAAATTCTGGTAACCACAGCTGCCGTTTTTTTACCGTAAATTTTACGGAATTTTTTTTTACAGTGTATAGTATATACTGTATATATATTGCACACTTAAGAAATAGTAAGCCAAGTAGTCTGCAAATCCAAATATAGTCCAACACACAATCCAACAGCTGTGCATATATGCAGGAATTCACAAGCACATATGCACTGCAATCTGTAAAACAGCATATAAACCCAGCAGACCTGCACAAACACCTCATGCTGGCAGATAAAATATGGGAAAAGTGACATTTGCATATTAAGCAAAACATACATAGTATGATAGCATATCATTCCCAATAAACTCATCCAGGTCGTAAGCCAGCATTCACATGCTGAAATATATATTCTCCCTGACAAGCCACAAAAGATCAATAATGAGTTATCACAGTAAGACGTGTGGACAAAGAGACAGAATGAATAAGGAAATGGGACAGAAACTAGAGACCCTTCTCTCTCTCTGCACCAGACAGATGATGTAATACTCTGTAAGTCTTCAGGATCTTGTATGACCAAACTCAAGGCAAGAGCACATCTCTAATGTTTGTTTTATGCTGAACTTACATTGCTTTAATATTCTTTCCATGTACCTGCACTCTAACTTTGTGTAAAAAAGTTGTCAAAGATGTGAGACAACCGTGTTAAAACAGTGGCTGGCTAAGTGAGTATTTTTGCAAGTATCAAAATCCATGGTTTTACGGATATGTTACTGAGGTCATACCTTGTGTTTGGCTGGGTAAAATCATGGTATTCTTTGAAGTAAATTTCTTAAAAGTTACTCAATTATGGCATCTACTCTAAAAGAGATTTGAAAACAGCACTTCACACAGTAAAATATTTAGACTAGTTCCTATTAGTTCCTATTTCTGGACTATTCAAAAGTTATGGGTGAGTATTTAATTTTTTAAAGGAAAGAAATTAATGCTTTTATTCAGCAAGGATGCATTAAATTGATCAAAAGTGACAGTAAAATCATTTATAAGCAAATCAGCATATTAGAATGATTTCTGAAGGATCACGTGACACTGAAGACTGGAGTAATGATGCTGAAAATTCAGATTTGCATCACAATCTATAAATTACAATTCAAATTACATACGCAAATAGAAAACAGTTATTTTAAATTGTAATAATATGTCATAATATTACTGTTTTTACTGTATTTTTTTATCAAATAAATGCAGCCTTGGTGATCCCAAACTTTTGAAAAGTGGTATGTGATTTTTAAACTTAAAAATATATGTAAAAATGAAGCAATGATGCAAAATGTAGATGAAAATGTCAATTCTTGCATCATTGTCCAGCTACACACGGCACCCTCTGTAGGAAAGAAAAATAAGAACAAAATGGCCTGAAATCATTTCATAAACTGCGACAGGAGCATAAAGCTGACCTTTCGATCATGTTTTCTTCATTTGGCTCCTGATAAGAAACATTAGGGCCCTGATGAGGACTGTTCTCAGGTCAGCGTGTACATGGTGTTTGATGGCAGAGATTAGTGGAGGATTATTGCAGAACAAAACAGGTAAATGGCACTGGTGACTGACGACTCGTCAATACTATCGACCAGCCAATCCCGCCTCGCCATCAGAGGCTCTTGAAGCCATTAGTGTCAACCGATAACACTGTGCCTATGTGTATGAGAAAGCTCAGATGACAGTGAGACAGTGAGCATGTGTTTAGGGATCTGTGAAATTCATTTATTTTTCACAAATTCTGTTTTCCCCATTTACATCATTCTGGATTTTTTAAATTGGTTTTCAGTTGAATTTTAATAATAATTATAACAATTTAAATGATATAAATTTGATAATTTATTACTTAATAACAATATTATAAAAACTCATCTATTACAATTTTAACAATAATAGTACCATATGAAATGCGTTTCATTTTTCTGGATTCTGTGTTTTATGATTTAATGAAAATGTATTATCAAAAATGGTGGTAATCAATATGTGGAATTCATTTAAAAAATAATAATAGAATTTAAAATCTTTTAAAATGCAATCAAATTAAATTCTCTGTTTGATTAAGATTATTGTAGCGGTCCTGAACATTATTTTGCAATTACAATAATTTATTTTATGCAACAGATATAAGGTTCCATGCAGAAGTGATACAGATCTGTAAATGAGCCTGGACAAGATTAAACAACGATTAGCTGATGATTTCCGTGGACAAGCAGTGATCATGCCCGTATAAAGGAGGAGCTGGGGATGGAGGAGGGTAAGTGCATGTCTGTGAGACAGACTAAGGCAAGTGTGAGTACGAATGAACTTACATATCTTATTTAATTTTAGTGGGAGGAGCGTCAGCTTATGCATGGCTGTCACACCGTGGTCTGTCTGAATTACGCTTGAGCTCCATTTGTCACATTTTGACAGGTTTTTATGAAGGCCTTTGAGTTTCTGTGTGTTTATAATATGATGATAGTTTTTATTAAATGAAATGGAGCAGCTCTGGGGATGAAGTTCATGTGTTTATTTCCTTAATATTTACAAACAATGGTCTATATCGCGGTTTGATTAAGTGCATAGCCCTACTTTTGATCTATTCATCCAAATTTTGCCAAATTCCGTGACATTCCGCCTTATACTATAAATATCATTATGTCAGGATTCCGTGATTCTGTCCGCATTTTCCGCATTGCAGAAATCATATGACGCTATATGTGTGTCTTCATGCATAAATCATGTTGAAAGTGCTGAGTTACTGAGTTTTCTAGTGAGTCAGTTGGAGTTCCTGAAGCTGGAGAGTGTAAAACAGTGTTTCAGTGAATGTACTGTCCATTATGAACTGGTTACAGCCAAGTATATGTCTAAAGCGTCACACACAACAGTGGCATGTTATTTGTTACTGATAAATTGCTTTGACCTTCTGGACACTGAAGCCGTGTTCCCGAATTTGCAGATGAATGGCGTGATGACATGGTCATGTGTGTGTGTCTGACGGATGTTAGCACTTTACATCTCCACATAATTTTCTACTTCGCCCTCATTTCGGCGGTACTACATTTCCTACAGAGCGAGCGTGAGAGAGAGAGAGCAAAAGGAAAGGGGTAAGCGGAAGAAAAAGTGAACAAGATTAGCACTGATCCGTGAAGTTTTTGCAGGGGTGGATGTTGTAGGTGTGCTGTGTTCACCTCAACCTAACAAGCGACTTCAAAATGGCCTATTTATGCAAATAATTCTAAACAACAAACTTTTAAGTGAGAAGGCTTCCACAACTGTCACCAGCCCATAATTAGCGGTGGGACGATGTGAGGGAGAGTGAGAGCGTTTAATGAGTGAAGTGCAGACGGCTGACACTTTCCTAACGACTCGGAGCTAAAATAAAACTGCACGATAGCATACGTGCACAGTATTGAACGTGTTTGGTGCTAAATTAAATGCGAATTCTCACATTTTTTTTGCTTTAAAGCAAAAGAGAATGTATGTGCACCTACAAAACAAGTATCATGGTATCATCATGGTAAATTTTAACATGTAGATGCCATATTTGACAAAAAACAAATGATAATGAGGCTATGAAGGATAGACAAATATCCAGAAAATCCAGGTTTTCCCGTCCAACGAAATTGTGTTTTTGGGAAGATCGCTTTAACCCGCAGACTAAAAACAACCCAAGGCAACAGTGTAAATGTAGCCTAATTCTGCAGTAAAATAGCAGATTTGCAACACTGTTCCTGACTTTATCTGTGTCTGTGTAATGAATGAATTACTCTCTTATACAGTTAACATGTTTCGTTCCTGAATGAATCGGTTGAGGGAATGATTCAAAGGACTCGCTCATTTAGACTTGTTTCATTCCTTAATGAGAGACTGACACAATCAATCTGATACAAATGACTGAATCACTATATATATATATATATAAGTAAAAATCTGTGCAATTGCCCTGTTTGTAGTGTAAGGTTTTTTTTTCCCGTAAGAGTTAAGTGACGTGACATGTGGCCAAGTATGGTTTCCCATACTAGGAATTAGTGCTCTGCATTTAACCCATACAAAGTGCACACAAACAGCAGTGAACACACACCCGGAGCAGTGGGCAGCCATTTATGCTGCGGCGCCCAGGGAGCAGTTGGGCTTGCTCAAGGGCACCTCAGTCATGGTATTGAAGCTGTACATTCACTCCCCCCACCTACAATTCCTGCCGGACCTGAGACTCGAACTCGCAACCTTTGGGTTACGAGTCCGACTCTCTAACCATTAGGCCACGACTTCCCACGAAGTGTGACTTGGTCAAGTGTGCTTTTAGGTGTGTTAGCATGTGTGTGAATGGTCTGAGATGTAGGCAGTACAGTATGTAGGTCTGTGCGAGATGGAGTGTAAATTGTTAGTCCTCTAGCATTAGCTGGATGGACAGAACTAACACAGTGCTCTCAATCTGAGCTCAGGGCCTGAGGGCACTTCAGCCCTCAATGCCAGAGAAACGCTCATATCAACACTCTCCAGGATTATTCAGGCTGGTGTATCAGCACATTTCTTACAGCTGATTTTGTCTGAAGTACTGAACCACACTCTGGCAATCTAACTGTACTGGCGTCGATGCTTACTGCTTAAGTTATTCGATTTTGGAAAAATAGCAATGAAAAAGCTGATTTTTCTGAAGAAAATGTAAGTGGTGCATCAATTAATGTCTTGTGAAGTGAAAAGCTGCATGTTTGTACAAAACAAATCCGTTTTTACCTTCTGGCTAAAATAAGATTCCTCTATCCATAATTTTGTTTTTTCCAGTGAAAAAGTCATCTTGTCTGAATCAGGAGAGAAATATGCACAATCAAGAACTGCATACGAGCCAAAACAGTCCAAGATACTGTACTGGCATTAATGCATACTGCTCAAGCTATTCATTTTGGAAAAATATGAGTGGTGTAAAACCTGTCGCCATGAAGCTACCCTTGTAAAAATGAAGTACACTTTAGCATTCTTTTCTTTAAAAAAAAAAA
Organism: Sinocyclocheilus grahami; assembly: GCF_001515645.1. Lineage (NCBI taxonomy): Eukaryota > Metazoa > Chordata > Actinopteri > Cypriniformes > Cyprinidae > Sinocyclocheilus > Sinocyclocheilus grahami. The sequence goes on along the minus strand of NW_015506106.1, from coordinate 225,990 downwards.
AGAATATACAGTACTTATGTGCGAACTGAACGTAATTTATTCACACAATTAATTGCATGTTAAATGAAAATGTATTGCAAACTAAATTTATATTAAACAAAATTAGTTGAACTTAAGAGTGATTTTTTTTTTACATAAGTAGGAGTTAAGTACATCTTTATATGTAATTTCACAATTACTTCTATTGTCTTTGAAATATAATTAAAGTGTATTGTTTAATTTACAGACAAGCATTTATGGTAAACTTTAATTTAATTTCTACTGAAACTTGTATTTCATGTATATAAATATTCTTGTAATGCACATTTGCAGATGCAATTTAGTACATGTAAAATATATTTACTTTAAAATGCAATATTGAATACCACACTACTGCTAAAATTAAAATCAAGTACTTTACATAAGCTTTAGTATGTTAGTCAATGCATAAAAGTAAGTGTACTTCTTTAACGCACAATAAAAGATTATTTAAACAATGACATAAAATGTACTTTAACATAAAACTTATTTGACATTAAATGCACTTTTCATGCGTGTTAAGAAACAGTCTTGAAAGTGTGTTCTTCTTTTAAATGGCATTAGCGTGAAAATGATCTTATTCGACAGCGCCCATAATAAATACTGCATTAAACGAGAGAAACATTTATACGAATGTGCTGTTGGTTAATGCATAACTTCAAACAGAGATTAGCTTGAGCCGTTGAGACTGCAGAACTGAAGTTAGCATTAGCGACAGTGCTGTGGAAGTTAATCACTTTTTCTAATAGCAGATGCTAATCACATGTGCTGATCACGAGACCCTGGGCTCATTGTTAGGACTGCTCTCTCGCTCACTCTCTCTGCCTCTGTCTCTCTAATTAGCCCACAGTGCTGACTGCTGAATTTACCTGACCTACTCCAGTCACTCTCTATTACAGGCTCCGTCCTCAACAAAAACTTATGCACACAATCTCTCTCTCCGTCAAACGCTCGCACACACATTGCAGTGTGAGTGAGGAAACACTCCTGTCATGCCGCGCTCCAGTCAGAAAATCGCTGATGGAGAGAGGCACTAATTAGCACGACTGACACAGGAAGGGAAAAATAAAGAAAGCCCTGAGTCTGTGCAACTGCAGGAAACTGCAAGAAAAAAAGATACTTTGTGCTTTGACCCTTGCGATTCTTTTTACCAATGGTCTGATTGCTTGTGTTACATGAGAAAATAAATGATCTTGCTTACCTGATGTAATAGATTTAATGCGAGTGCGGTTCGGGTCGCGACTCGCAGTCTTTATGTCAAATGGTTCTGGTCTGGTACAGAATTAAATTAGTGCTGCTGTCAGATAATGGGTCGTGTGTTCTGTTAAGTACTGCTGGTGCACGTTTACCAAAAAGGACCCGTGCAGGCTTTAAACTGCTTTGCGTCTCGATAACCCCATGTGCATGGTGCGCCATTACAGGCTATTTCCCTAAACCTCCATGCAGCTCGTATATTTTTTTATTTTATTTCAGTTTACGTTTTTTCATCAATCGTTTTAGTCTTAGTTTTCGTTTACGAAAATAACCTTGCAGAGCAGTGAGTGATTTTCTGTTTTTATTTTATTGTTTAGGTCATATCAACAGCACAGACAGCAGAAGGTATTGTATATTACGCTGCTGTCAATTAATACACAGATCTAATACAAACATGCGATTTCTTTCCCAGCTGTTTATGTAACCGACTGTGTTTATGTAACTTATGTGTGCTTTAGCCATAACCTTGTGTATATTTGACAGTTTAAGCTTTGGATGTGTGCTCAGAAAACCATATATCAGAAGTTTACACTGATATGTCTTTAAAACGCATAAAAATAAGTTTTCAGGGCGTTAGACATGATGATCAAAACTATACAGATGTTTTGGGAGAGTATCTGAGGTATGAGGTTTAAAGGCACAGCCCTATTCTGGAAAAGGGGGCGGAGAGCAGCAGCTCATTTGCATTTAAAGATACAGGCACGAAAACAGAGTTGTTTTTGCTTCCACTCAAAACAGACATATTCAAAATGGCATAATAAATAATCTGTGGGGTATTTTGAGCTGAACCTTCACAGACACATTCTAGGGACACCTGAGACTTATATTACATCTTGTAAAAAGAGGTATATTAGGTCACCTTTAAAATAGATTTGCAAATTAAAATAATTGCACATAAAAATAATTGTCTCAACACAATTCAGAAATGTGTGTCATTTTTAATCAGTTCTTTGAATTTTTATGTTAAATAAACATCAAATGGAGTTAAAAAAAATAATAATAATAAATATATATATATATATATATATATATATATATATATATATATATATATATATATATATAT
>NW_015506106.1:212744-223633 GCF_001515645.1 Sinocyclocheilus grahami | reverse complement strand
ATTTCAGCAATATTTCTCATTTTAAATTATTTCAACTTGATGTACTAAAATAACTAAAACTGAAATAAAAATTCATAAAAAATATAAAACTGAAACTGAAAAACTACTAAAAATAACTAAACAAAACCACTAAAACTTTAAAATGAAAAGGAAAATAAAATAAAATGTCTAAATTCAAAATATCAACAAAAACTGTAATAGTACCGCAATGATTCTCAAACTCATTATACAATATCAAACAGGACTATTAAACTCACAGAGACACTCAGAGTCCAAACACAGGCTGTAGCAGGCTAAAGTGTTCGTTGTTCGTGTTACGTGAAGTGTTTTACAATTAATTAATTGTAGGTTGTGGTTGTCCCAGCAAATAATGATTAGCTAGTCTCAGTTAAACATGACTGGCAGCTTTAGAGTGAGCTTTAAATCCGATTGGCTGAGGCTCGGCACTTTCACTGATCTAAGGTCAGCTTTAAAAGGCTGATGACTCTACAGACTATTTATCTTGATCTCACTGGCTCTGGCTGTCTCACACACAAATTAAACACAGCTAGTCTGAAAATGGCTGAAGGCGCTGTAATTGCTTAGTGTTTGTCTTGTTGCAAAGGTCACTGCTGAAATTTCTAAATGTCCCTGCTGCACATTAAAGGAATATTATGCTTTAGTGCCGACTTCTGCACTTCTATATATAGCCTTTAATATATTAATATATGGAGTGGCACTCGCTAAGTAAACATTGCTGTCTATTGCTCATATACTTGAACAAACCCCAAACCCCTAAAGCAAACCCCAACTTCATGAGCAACTCATTCATTACGTTTGACTTGGACACACCCCACAGGAATTTGAAATGGAATGACAGGAAGAGGAAGTGACTTAACTACAATGTAAAGAAATTAAACAGTCAAACAGCAGAGGTAATTAATTAGTCACAAGTTTGTTTGTTTTTTGGTCAAATAACTAAATAAATAAATAAATGTATTCTTATTTTGAAGACTTTGGGGTAAATTAGCATTAAAATTAGCACAAAAAATTATATATGTATTACAAATAATAATATTTAATATGTTTAATATTAATATTTATCACAAATTTATAAAATATTAAAAACAAATATAACATAAAATATTTAAATATTATCTTTACATTTACAATATTTAAAATATTAAAATAGTTAATACAAATATCTAATATAATAATTTAATATTTAAATATTTAGTCATCATTTTAATCAATAATTATTTTACATTTACCATTTTTAACCAGTTTTTTTAGTGCAACGACATTTCATTTCCCACAAAGCACACTGCTAATTTACCCCAAAGTCTTCAAAATAAGAATTAATATGCATCATTACTTTAATTAGGCCTATGCAAAACTTATAACGAAATACCTCATACACATTTGTCTAATAAAATTTGTGTAGTTTTGATTTTCATTCTACTTCCTTAAATTCACATTCAAAGTAAAATTCTGCTTCCTGCTGAACATCAGGAATTTCATCATTCAACTGAAATTCTGGAGCTGTATTGGAATTTGAAATCTTTAAAATTTTAAATGTATTGTTTGCACAACCCTAAAACACACACACACACACACACATGTCTGGTCAGCTATCCTTGTGGGGACTCTCCATAGGCGTAATGGTTTTTCTACTGTACATACCGTCTTTTCTATTGCCCTACACAACCCTACCCCTAAACCTACCCCTTACAGGAAACTTTGTGCAATTTCAGATTTTCAAACAAGATTAATAGCTGACTGCAGTTAAATGGACATGCACAGAATGAAAGAATGATGTAGTGAGCGTGATATGCAAACTGTGCATGGATGGGACAGAACTGATGGACTGTATATACTGTATATATATATATATAAAGGCCAACAATTCACTAAAAATGTTTTTTTATTGGTCTTATGAAGTATTCTAGTTTGTTGAGATAGTGAATTGGTGGGTTTTTGTTAAATGTGAGCCAAAATCGTCACAATTAAAAGAACCAAAGCCTTAAACTACTTCAGTCTGTGTGCATTGAATTTATTTAATACATGAGTTTCACAATTTGAGTTGAATTACTGACTTTTCCACAACATTCTAATTTATTGAGATGTACCTGTATATCCATATCTATTGTATGTATCAGTATGTGAGTTTATATAGGCCCATCATGCTGCCATAATGTTTGTGTGAATGTGTGTGTGTGTGTGCATGTGGAATGTCCCGGGACTTTTGAGTTTCCATGGCAACCACAAGGGATTAAAGATGGGATAACACTTGTCATTTAAGGAAAGTCCATCCTGCTGTGGGGTGAGAAGAAAAAAAATCTCTTAAAAGTGCAAACTGGAAACATACTAAAAACACTCTAAAGCCCTATTCGCACGGGATTAGTATTATCTGGGGACCTTGTGTGATTTTGAAATTACCCTCCATTCTTCGCGGAAGATGGATAAAAAGGCGCACAGCGAACAAAAACCTCGAAAAATTATATACGACCCGCCAAATGCTGGCCCGAATCACAGAGATGCTGATTCGGACGGGACTAATATTATCATAGGACCTCGGTGTTCGGCGAAATATGGTAGGTCATTTGCGGGGGAATTTTTACTTTACAAATTACAGACATGGTTGATTCGCACGGGATTAAGATCACAGACAACCTCCGCAATTATTACAAATGACTGGAGGTCACCAGGTAATACTAATCCCGTGTGAATAGGGCTTAAGAAAGACAATACTAAAATCATATACCAAAGACAAATATGGTGCCCCTTGACCTTTCTTTCCCACACGAAAGCATGAAAAAAAGCCTAGCATAAAATGAAGCTAGTTTTAAATAGTCTTATTTAAGTATCATTAAGATTATATTTTGAATCAGTTTTTATTTTTATACTTCAATTTCATTTTAATTTTAGTTGAGGTTTTTGCATTTTTTATGTCTACTGTATATACTTTTTATGAATATTTATCATTTAGTTATTTTAGTACATTAAGTTAAAATGAGAAATGTTTTTGCGACTAGATGAAATATAAAGTAATTAAAAAAATTTATTTCAGTTGACGTTTATTTTATTTAAAGTAAGGAAAATATTGTTCTGATTTAAAATTTTGATCAAATGGATTTAATTTTAGTTTCAGTTTTACTTTTCTATAATAATTTCTATAATATTCAAAGACATCACATGTCTGTATCACACCTCAAATAGATGATTTTGGCCTGTTCCACCTTATTGCAAACTGTATAACAATGATAAAACTTGATTTTGACATTTTTTAAATTGATATTTATATTAATGTAATTTATTGAATTGGAAAACATTTTTTTAAATGTTTAGTTAAACTATTAGTTAAACTAGTTTTAAAATGTAGAATTCAATATCCAAAATTGTCAATTTCTTAAATAAAACAACAACTTAATTTATGGATATTTACTCAATTTTTTTTTAATAAAATATATTAAAAAAATTATTTTAATAGTTTTTTATTCTTAGAGTTTAAAAAAATAGTATTTGTATAATAGTAAAAATTAGTATTTAATAGTCATTATTGTAATGTTGACTGCATGGGAGAGGAGGGGAGAGGAGAGGAGTGGAGAGGAGAGGAGAAGAGAAGAGAAGAGAAGAGAAGAGAAGAGAAGAGAAGAGAAGAGAAGAGAAGAGAAGAGAAGAGAAGAGAAGAGAAGAGAAGAGAAGAGAAGAGAAGAGAAGAGAAGAGAAGAGAAGAGAAGAGAAGAGAAGAGAAGAGAAGAGAAGAGAAGAGAAGAGAAAGTTCTTGGACCTCCCCAGACTGACATTTAATATTTTCTGCAGGTCAAACATTGCCCATTTACTGACCATTTGTTAAACAAGGGGAAATGTTTAACCTATTTTTATCTTATTCATGAAAAGTGCTTTAACCACTTGCACTTTCCCAGAGAAAGAGAGCAAGAGAGAAAGAGAAAGAGAGCAAGAGAGCACAGAGAGAGCTGAGGAAAAAACAGAATATGAAATGTGAAAGTGAGGAGAAAAAGGGATGAGTGCAAAGATGATATCAAAGTGTTTGTAGAGTAAAGTGAAGAGTAGGATTTTAGTAGAGAGAGATAAAGCAAGAATGACAAGATGAGAAGGAAAAAAAGAGTGCAAAAAACAAATAAAAAAACTTATGTAGAGAGTTGAGCGGGACTTGCAGTAATGCAGTGACCTCAGGCTGCAACAGACCTCAAAACCCTCCCTTCAACTCACACACACACACACACACACACACAGCACTCGAGGAGGCCGTGTGTGTTGACTGCTGATATTACAGCCCTGATGGAGGCAAAAAAGAAGAAAGGGTGGGGAGAAAACACTCCCCTGTTTTCTGCATAAAAATAAATAAATTAAAGTTAAAGTTGCTGTATAGTTTTCTGAATGTTAAAATACTTGCTCCTCTCCAACTTTATATAAAAGGGATGATTTTCCTGCTTGAAAAGTAAAACCAATTTTTCACTCGGGATTATGTTTTTCTGACCAGTGGAAGATAGGGAGTGTTTTAACAATTGCATTTGGTGCACAAATGAAGCAGCTCACCTTTAATAATTCAATGGATAGTCATCTAAAAATGATAAATCTGTCACCCAGTTGTCGACTGAAGCACATATTATGTTGTATTTTCTGTGGGATTGTATTTTTGCTGACTACAGCATTCACGTACGATTTTAAAAGATGAAGGCCACTGCTCAGGAGTTGTGTGAACTACTTTTATGCTGCTTTGTTGTCTTTTTTTGGAGCTTGTCAGCTGTAGTCAACATGCACTTTCATTTCATTTCACTGAACTCTCATTTTACTCTTCTCAGGAGTCTTAAACTGCATTCAGTGGCTCCTTCTAATGAAAAATGTAGTAGCAACATTGTTCTGTCTGTGTCACACAAACACTCGCTGGTTTTCTCTCTCTCTAACATGAGTGTTTCTGCACTGGCTCCATGACCAGATTCTAATCAGTGTTTGTGAGACAGAGCCTGTCAGTAACACACACACACACACACACACGAGCGCTTTCTTTCCTGCTCTAACACACACAGATACATCAACAACTACTGCGACAGACCGATTTCCTTATCTCATTCTTTTTTCCCTTTCAAATTCTTTCCCCTTTCCCTCCATTTACTTACCTCTTCCACTTTCCCCCTTTCCTTTCTGTCCTTATATTTTCCCCTTCACTTTTTTCATTTCTTTGCTTTTCCTTTTTTCCTTCCTTTCCTTTTTCTTTTAATTTCTTTCCTTTTCACTTCCCCCTTTTCACCTGTCCTTAATGATTTTCCTTCTTATCAATATCTTTTCTCTCCCCTTCTTTATTTTTTCCCTTTCCATTTTTTTCTCCCTGTCGTTATCTTTTTAACTTGACTTCTTTTTCCATTTTACTTCCTTATATTTCCCCTTCTCATTTTTCATTTCCTTCCCTTGCCTTTTATTTTTTCCTTTCTTTTCCTTTCACTTCTCTTCTTTCCTTTTCTCCTACCATTTCCCCCTTTACTTAATAATTTTCCTTTTTTAGTTTAATGTTTCCTCTCCCTGATCCCCTTCCAGCCTTCTTTTCTTGCTTCCTTTTTTCCTTCCTTCCTCCCTCTCTTCCTCCCTCCCTCTCTCCCTTTTTTCCTTCCTTCCTTTTTCACTTCCTTCCTTTTTACCTCCCTTCCTCTTTCCCTTCCTCCCTCCCTCTCTCTCTCTTCCTTCCTTCCTTCCTCTCTTCCTTTTCCCTTCTTTTCTGCCTTCCTTCCTTCCTCCCTCTCTTCCTTTTCCCCTTCCTTCCTTCCTTCCTTCCTCCCTCTCTTCCTTCCTTCCTGCCTCTCTTCCTTTTCCCCTTCCTTCCTTCCTTCCTTCCTTCCTTCCTCTTTCATCTTCCTTTTTCCCTCCCTTCCTTCCTTCTTCACTTCCTTCCTCCCTCTCTTCCTTCCTTCCTTTTTACCTTCCTTCCTCCCTCTCTTCCTTCCTTCCTTCCTTCCTTCCTTCCTTCCTTCCTTCCTTCCTCTTTCATCTTCCTTTTTCCCTCCCTTCCTTCCTTCTTCACTTCCTTCCTCCCTCTCTTCCTTCCTTTTTACCTTCCTTCCTCCCTCTCTTCCTTTTCCCCTTCCTTCCTTCCTCCTTCCCTCTCTTCCTTTTCCCCTTCCTTCCTCCCTCCCTCTTCCTTTTTTTCCTTCCTTCCTTCCTTCCTCCCTCTCTTCCTTCCTTTTTACCTTCCTTCCTCCCTCCCCTCTTTCTTCCTTTTACCTTCCTTCCTTCCTTTTCCCCCTTATTTTCTTCTTTCCTTCCTTCCATTTTAAGCCTTTCCCCACACCGTTTCCTTTTCCTCTTCATAGATTTTCCCATTTTTTTCTTTGCAGTTTTTTCACTTCTTTATTCCTTCCTTATATTTTAACTTTTTCCATATAATTTCCTTTTCCCTATTATTCTTTCCTATTTACTTCTCCCCTTTCCCTATTCCTTAATAACTTTTATTCCTTTTGTTATCTTCCCTTTTCCCACATTTTCTTTCTTTCTTTCTTTTCTTTGTCCCTTTCCTTAATCCTGTCCTGTCCATATCTTTTCCTCTGCTCTCTCTGTTTCCCTTTCCTTTACATTTCACTTCCCTCTTTTCCCTTTCCTTAATCCGTTCCTTTCATTTGTTCTGGTCTCTCTGTTCTGTGAGTGCTGGTCTCTGTGGTGATGGAGAGTGTTGTTGATTGTTTGGCTGTGAGCAGCTCTTGTCTCAAGAGGAAGCAGAAAGGCCCACACGCTTCACGGCAAACTGTTGCGCCACATCTGCTATCAAAAAGTCTCTCGCACTTGTGAACTTCTGAAACTCATAACAACTTTTGTAACTTTTAATCAGTTCCAGATTGTGTGTCGGAGGGTGTGGCAAATCATAAACGCAAGATGAGAGCACATACGAGCACAAAACGCCAGTAAGCGAGCAAGAGAAAGAGGAAAAGAGCCTCAAATTCGCAACATCCATCCAATGCTTTTCCCAAGAGACATGCTCCAAAAAGATAGAGGAAACAGAAGAAGAATCGGTTGAGAAACGCACAATTCTAACCCCGTCTAACCTTTTTTGTCATAAATTAAAAATACAGGCTCGTTCTGCTCCAAGAGGTAACTAAACCAGGCTTCAACCGCGCTAATAAAACACCCAGCTGTTGATCAGCTACAACAGACGTCTTTGTTCACCTCTATCTGTCAACCTCGTTGGAATAAAGACGGTATTTTAAACTCCTCAGATCGTTTCCACATGTGTTTTGCACAGTTAACAAAATAAACCATTATTAATCACCAGGTCTAATAGCACACGTAACCTGGGAATAACGCTGCTTGTTGTAAACATCTGACTGCTGATGAATTCTTGTTCCATCCTCCTGTTAAGCTTTTACACATGCCAGCGTTCAGTGGATTGAGTAATGTGACCGTCGCTCATTGAAGTTCTTCAAAAACGCATTAAAAATGCAATTTCATACATGAAATACAATGGCATGACTATACCTCTTCTATGACAAACATGTTTTCAATTTCTGAACAAAAAAAAGAATGTTGATATTTCTTGTGTGGTTTCGAGCAAAAAAATGTGTTATGTTAATGTAGAACAATGCTGGTAACTTAAAATTATATAACTGCTAGGGTCAGTAAGATTTAAGAAATTCATTTGAATTGTATTCATTAAGGACACATTAAAACGGTCAAACAGTAAAGATACTTATAATGTTACTAAAGATTTCAATTTCAAATAAATGCTGTTCTTTTGAACCTTCTATTCATCAAAGAATCCTGGGAAAACATATGAAGCAGCACAGCAGTTTTCAACATTGATAATAATCAGAAATGTTTCTTGAGCAGCAAATCAGTATAATAGAATAATTTCTGAAGGATCATGCGACATGAAGACTGGAAAATGCTAAAAATTCAGCACAGGAATAAATTACATTTTAAAATATATTTGAATAGAAAACAGTTATTTTAAATTGTAATAATATTTCTCAATATTACTGTTTTTACTTTAACTAAATGCAGGCTTGGTGAGCAGAAGAGACTTAATTTTTTTTTATTAATCTTACCAACCCCATACTTTTAAATGACAGTATATGTATTTTGAAAAAACATTTTTGAGAATACTAATTATTATATATAAAATTGTACAAATGTTTACTTTTCTGCAAATAATCAACATTAAATTGAAAATGGCAAAGGTTTTTCAACACTTATCTATGAATGGAAACTTGGCAGACTAATTTGAAATAGGTTTCTAAAACATTTCTCCCTTTCATCATCTCAAGCACTGAACGATTATACAATCTTAACCTGTAATTTCCTCCACTTTGGCCTTATGAGGCTTTTATCAGTGTAACGTAATGATGAAAAGGTCTTTTTCTCCACTGTTCATTGTGAGCTCCAGTAACCTTGCTTCTGTTCAAAACAAAATCCCGTCGCCGATCAGCTAACGACCAATGAAAAGCTCCCAATGTTTGGCGGCTGCTGGCAGCTGTGGCGTCGTAAAGCTCTGCCGGTGCCATCTGTGTTTATCTTTGCAGTGGGATCCTCAATTTCCTACATCTGCCTGCATTTCATTCTACAAGTAGCTCGTTCAAACTATTTATGTTGCTCCTGGTGATGTTTAAGTTCTTTGGGTGATTTCTGAACATAATTTAACGAGCCGTTTCATTTCCTAGTGTGTGTTACGGGGAAAGTGGGTTTCGGATATGATCCCATTGAGTCTCAGACAGCACATCCACAGAAATCACTGCAGGGTTATGATCACTAACTAACATTAAAAACATAAAATAACATTTTCATTACTTGAAATAAAATAAACATTAATTAAAATAAAATAAAATATAAATTCTAAAGTACTAAAATAACTAAAACTAAGTAAACTAAAATTTAGAGACATATATAAATCAAATAAATATTATATCATTTATAAATATGATAATAATTAATAATAATAATATACAAATCGAAAATATTAACAAAAACTATAATGGTATACCAATACAAATCAGCAGTTTCATTAGTCTTAAATTAATATCCATTTATTCTGTCTGCTTAGATATGTCTATAACATAAGTATTACTTTTAGAATGCATAAAATTTTGATCACATTTTCCATAATTTGTTACCTGTGTTTTATGCAACTGTTCAATGTTTAATGTCAAAGAGACATTAAAAAGGCAATTTGATTCAATGACATGATGTAAGGCCCAGCTTGGAAGAGCTCTCCCTGATTGCAATGACTCTCCCAACCTCTAGTTGGCACTAACTAGTAACACTCCCGATCATTTTGCTTACACTGGTTCTATGCAATAACACTCCTAGCCACTAGGTGGCCCTAGCTGCCTGCAATGTGTGTGCCCAGAACAAGGCTTACTGCACTCACTACCCATCCCTACATCACTACTCATTAGGACCTGAATGCCCCCAGCCGTGTGTCTTTACCCAATTAATGTTGGCCTATTTAAGCATGCCCCATTTGCTCTCCTGTGTTCAGTCTTGAGCCTACTACGCCTGTGTTTCCTCACCACCTAAGCTAGTTAATTGAGATTTTGGATTGTCTTTTGCTCATCTTTTATTTCTTGCATTTTTCTATGGAAGCACGGCTTCCCTTTTGTTGTACGTTTGAACTTGGACTGCTCCAGTAAAACTTTTGTTCAATTATCTAAGTCTCTCTGTTATGCCTCTGCCCTTGGATCCCTCTGTTGACTGTCATCCACTATAGCACAGTGGTAGAGGAGACAGCCGGCACCCGAGAGGTATGATGGGAACCCTGAGAGGTGTCGGGGCTTCATCACTCAGTGCACTTTGACATTTGGTTTACAACCTAACAGCTTCCCCACAGCGAACAGCAAGGTGGCATACATCATCACTCTGCTCACCGGACTGGGCTACGGCTCTGTGGGAGCAGCATTCCCCACTTGTGACCTATTTTGTGCTATTTGTTGCAGAGATGAGGAGGGTCTTCCATCACCCTACCGGTGGGGGAGAGGTTGACCACAGGCTGCTTCAGATTTCTCAAGGGACCAGGAGTGTGGCAGACTTCGCAATTGAGTTCCGCACCCTAGCCTCGGAGAGCGGGTGGGACCAACGAGCTCTGAGAGCGACGTTTCGCCATGCCCTATCCCCTGAGCTCAAGGATGAACTGGCCTTCCGGGATCTGGCTCCGGACTTAGAGTCCCTTATCGACACGGCGATCAGAGTGGACAACCGCATTCGAGAGCGCAGACGGGAACGCCGTGGAGAGGTTCGGCTGTCCGAGCCCCATGCTTCTGGGTGGACTCCAGATTCCTTCCCCCATCTCTTGAATTTCGAGGAACCCATGCAGTTGGGATGGGCCAGACTGTCACAGGCTGAAAGAGAACGGCGCATGAGGGAGAGATGCTGCCTGTATTGTGGTAAGCCCGACCACTTCAGAGTCAACTGCCCAGAGTTGACGGGAAAAGACAACTCTCGTCCAAGAAGAGGGGGGCTGGGACGAGAGTAACCACTGTTCCCCAACCAGCAGCTTCTGGGGTGTCACTCAAGGTATCACTGGAGTGGGGTAACCAACATCACAGGCTTCTGGCTTTCCTTGATTCAGGGGCTGCGGGGAATTTTATGGACTTTACTTTGGCCAGACAACTAGGAATTCAGTTTATCTTCCTTCAAGAACCCCTGACCATAACGGCACTGGACGGGAGACCCCTGGGCTCCGGTCAGGTGGGACAGTGCACTATACCCCTCCATCTCCAGAGTGGTCGTCATAGGGAGAGGATACAGTTCTTCTTGATCCATTCACCAGAGTTCCCTTTAATTCTTGGTTTCCCCTGGCTATCCCTTCACAATCCCCATATAGACTGGACAGCCAGGGTAGTGATTGACTGGGGTACGAATTGTGGTATTTCGGGTCGCTCCCTCTGTTGGTTTTCCGAGTTGCTGGCGAC
>NW_015506106.1:207768-209641 GCF_001515645.1 Sinocyclocheilus grahami | reverse complement strand
CTGTAAGGCCCAGCTTGGAAGAGCTCTCCCTGATTGCAATGACTCTCCCAACCTCTAGTTGGCACTAACTAGTAACACTCCCCATCATTTTGCTTACACTGGTTCTATGCAATAACACTCCTAGCCACTAGGTGGCCCTAGCTTCTGTTGATATATAACATCACTACTCTTTAGGACCTGAATGCCCCCAGCCGTGTGTCTTTACCCAATTAATGTTGGCCTATTTAAGCATGCCCCATTTGCTCTCCTGTGTTCAGTCTTGAGCCTACTACGCCTGTGTTTCCTCACCACCTAAGCTAGTTAATTGAGATTTTGGATTGTCTTTTGCTCATCTTTTATTTCTTGCATTTTTCTATGGAAGCACGGCTTCCCTTTTGTTGTACGTTTGAACTTGGACTGCTCCAGTAAAACTTGTTCAATTATCTAAGTCTCTCTGTTATGCCTCTGCCCTTGGATCCCTCTGTTGACTGTCATCCACTATAGCACAGTGGTAGAGGAGACAGCTCGGTTGCCTAGCGGACCCGAGTTCAAATCCCACCTCAGACACCCATCACACATGAATACACTTCTATGATGAACATTTTTCCAATTTCTGAACAAAAATACATTTTTATAATTATTTTGAGGTTTGAAGAAAAATTTATGTTAACATGAACAAAATAAAATCGCTAATAACTATTAAAATCAGCTAATAATAAAAACAGACAATGCAACAACAATAATTTTACACAAGAATTAGATTTTTCCCCTCCAGTTTTGACAATGAATAAGCAACATTCATTTTTTTTTCATTAAAAAATGTTTTCAACCCTCTAAAAAAAAGTTAAATATGCACTATTTAAAATGTCTATTCATCAAAGAATTCTGAAAAAAAGTATTATGCTTTGTGATACATAAATAAAAATATATATATTTGTTAATATAACAACAAATTGCTGATAACTATTAAACTATTAAATATCAGCTCATAATAAAAAACAAATGAAAAAACACTTTACATGAGATTTAACATGCAAATCGTACACAAACACACACCTATATACATATATATGTATGTACTATTTTATAATAATTTATAATTTGTAATAATGTACATGAAAAGTCTTCCAAAAAAACTTTCGGATGCACATAAATTCTGACCACATTTTTCATTATTTTCTGTACAACTGTTCACATACCTTTTGCACCATCATTTAAACATCATCTTTTTCTGTCTGTTTTGTTTGCTTTAGCTTTTGTGGATGAGTGTGTCCTTTTCCACCCTCCCACTCCAGGTGCTGATTTCCCGCTATGAAAATCCTCATCACCAGCTGTGCCATATTATGGCACATTAAAACGTCCGTTTGCTGCTCATTTCAATAAGAGCGGTTTTAATGAGGAAACATCGATTCTCTCTGGTCTGAGTGAGGCCGTAATGAAATAAGAGAGTGAGGGATGGAGAAGAGTGGTAATCGCTGATGAATGTGTGGTCTCATTGAAGTCGACGTGGTGAAAAGGCACAAGCCTCCCCTCACCAATCAGCCCTCATTAGTAGTGACACAAACAACTTCATGCTGTTTTCCTAAAGGTCAGCTGGAAATGAACGATGACACGGACCTATGCACTCTCACTTTCTATGGGTCACCGGTGAATTTAACAACAGCAATCAGAGGCTCATCAGAGAGTTTATGATGAGATCAACCACAGCACTTTGATGTGCTGCAGGTGGACGGGAGGTCAAAGGTCAGATTTCACCATTAGGTTTCAAAGCTACACTAGGCCACTAGGCTTCTACTTTTACTATTACTACAGTATATATTGATATATCAGTGCACAATATGCAAATTTTCAGTATATATATATATATATATATATATATATATATATATATACA
>NW_015506106.1:199548-207688 GCF_001515645.1 Sinocyclocheilus grahami | reverse complement strand
ATTGAAAATCTGGAATCTGAGGGTGCAAAAAAATCGAACTATTGAGAAAATCGCCTTTAAAGTTGTCCAAATGAAGTTCTTAGCAATGCATATTACTAATCAAAAATTATGTTTTAATATATTTACAGTAGGAAATTTACAAACTATCTTCATGGAACATGATCTTTACTTAATATCCTAATGATTTTTGGCATATAAGAAAAATCTATAATTTTGACCCATACAATGTGTTTTTGGCTATTGCTACAAATATACTCCAGCGACTTAAGACTGGTTTTGTCGTCCAGAGTCATACACACACACACACACACACACATATATATATACACACATACATATATACTGTATATACATATATACTGTATATACATATACATATATATATATATACATACAGTATATTTAGTATTGGTTTCACTGCCATTACTTTATGATGATTAAAAAATTATTTATATTAAAATATTTTATTGTAATACAGTAAAATCTACATTACTACTGAGAAAAATTGGAATTACAAAAATATATAAAGTAAAAAATTAGGTTGTCACATTTTGGAAATATACTACAAAAGGTCAGTACTTTTTTTCCCCCCTTAAAGAAATTAATACTGTTATTCAATAAGGATGCACTAAAGTGACCAAACTGACAGTAAAACATTTATAATGTTACAAAAGATATCTATTTGAAATAAATCTTAAATTAATTTTGATTCCTCAAAGAATCCTGAAAAAAAGTATCACGGTTTCCACAAAAATATTAAGCAGCACATCTGTTTTCATCTGTTTTTTTTTTAATTACATTTTAAAATATATTCAAATAGAAAAGTTATTTTCAATTTTAATAATATTTCACAATTTTATTTAGCATATTTCTTCATTAAACATTAATTGAAGGAGCTGACATAAGCTGAAATAATTTCTAGTTTAATGTCCTATTGAAAGTCAAAGATCAAGTTAATCACATTGGATTGTCCGATACCGTGTTCTCTACTGTAAACTGAACAATGTAGAACTATAGGTCATCTATGCATTCTTTGCATACAGAAAATGTGCATACAGTCTCCATCCTACATTACCAGTAGCATGGATCAAGACATTTCTGTGCTGTCCTATTGGTCAGGCAGAGATACAAACAATTTCACCCTCTCCTGTGAGCTGCCAACGGATCAGCGGCGGCTTTAACAAAAGGTCAGCGATTTACTGCAAGTCAGATGAGGGCTGTGGATGATTTTAAACTACAGCTTGTTGCCTCAGGCAACACGGGAAGCAATAAAAATCAAGGCAAAAACAAGATAAACAGCATAAGATCTATAGTGTCCCCGGGCCACACACACATACAAAGTTTTCGAGGTAAACCAGGTCTGTTTAATGGCCCATGTGCGGGAAAGAGAGTGGTATATTTAATTTATCTCAGCGATTTATCCCTCTATTTGAGCAGCGTGTGAGAGAGACAGTGCTCACATTGACATACAAGATCACTACTGCAGTGGGTGTCTGGCTGTGATAGAAAGTCGGTGACTGTATGTGTGTGTGTGAGAGTGTTTTAGAGAGAGCGAGAAGTCTAAAAAACACAAATGAGATCTCTGTAATGTCTCGATTGTTTCTCTTAAGATGTCTTGCACAGTCACCATGAAATCAAAATCGTCTTTTCTCTTCTCTGATGATATGTTTTCACTGGGAGGGTGGGGCAATCTGCCACTCACTTGAGATCGACCAATAGCAAACCACAACAATCCAATCAACTCCCCATGGACAAAATCAAGTCCCGCCCTACATTTTTTTCTGGTTTGACAAACCATTTTACTTGGATATCCATCACAATAGGGAAGAAAAGACTATTATAAAAAATATAAAGTTGCACATGTGTTTCTAAACAAGAAATGGATAGTGCTGTTGATACAATTTGCCAAGTCTATAATCAAAAATTAGAGACCTTGATCTCAACATTTCACATCAAATTCTTAAAAGACCAAACAATCAGTGTTCACATTAACGCAATACGTCCATAGATAAAATAACATACAGTGGCTGTAGTTAATCCAGGTTACCATACTTACACATTTCTTTCTAATGGGAAGATGTACAGTATATCTGGGTATTTCCAACAGACTTCAGCATTTTTAGATAGAAAAGCATGCCTAAAGGTTGTTGTGGGTGTTTTTCCTTTTTTGCATTTAAAACACAAACACACTCACAGCAGCATGTTTTCTTTCTTAAAGTCGTCAGATCTGTCAGACATTTCTCTTGATTTTCCCCATACAAATGGTAAAAGGTAAATATAGTAACCAGGGTTTGTTTTTCCCCTACACTCCTTCCTTTACTGTGTTTCAACAAACTGTCTCATTAGTTTGCAGTCTATTTTTATTCTCCAAAGGAATTTCAGGAAGAAACATCTGATGAGACTGATACTTACATGAAACAAAACAGTAACACTTTACAAGGTTTTAATTGTTACTGTAACATTAGTTACCTACATTTTGTTAACATGAATTAACATTGAACAATATGTCAGCAGTTCACATTTATGAATACATTTTTAAGATCAAAAGTTGTATCTGTTAACATTACTCAATGCACTGTGAACTAACATTAATACTATCATTAACTAACATTAGCAAAGGTAATTAAACAAAACTTCCAGCAATACAATTGTCCTCTAGAGGAAGTTAAAATACTAAACTCACTTAACTTAAATGTGATTTTTTTTTAATTGTGTACACTCTTAGGAAAAGAAAAAAAGTTCAGCGGAGTTCCATATACAACCCAAGAGTTCTTGACTCCATTTTAAAGAACCCTTTATGCCAAAAAGTCTCTACTGGGAGACATGTCTTCAATTATCGTATATACTTTCATGTTTAACTAGTTATTTAAATTGTTTCTAGTGATAAAAATGTATACATTTATAAAGTGCCTCACAGAAGGTTATATAGAACTTTTCTCCTAAGAGTGTTGTGTGTGTGTGTGTGTGTGTTTGTGTGTACCTAACCATATTTTGGGGACAAATGTGTACCCAAAAGTGAGCTAAAACTGACAAAATCTTCAAAAACCTCCCTTTGGGGATGTCCCCATTTGTAAAACTGGTATAAAAATAAAGTAAACAAAGGTTTTTTTTAAATGGTAAAAATGCAGAAAGTTTCCTGTGAGGGGTAGGTTTAGGTGTAGGGTTGGTGTAGCTGTAGGGTGATAGAATATACAGTTTGTACAGTATAAAAACCATTACACCTATGGAATGTCCCCATTTAGATAGCTAAGTAAACACAGTGTGTGTGCTTGATACGAGCAATAATTCAGCTGTAACACAAGATACAGAACCACTATGGGCACCCTGAAGCCCAGCGCAGGCTGGTGTGTGTCTGTACGTTTGTATATATAGCCATACGATGAGTAGTCTGACCAAATTTAGACATGTCTTCTCGACTAACAGATTTTTATCTCCAAGTCCATCTGTCATTTTTGAAGCGTGTTTTACAGTGTTTACATATTCCCAGAGAGTGAGCATGGAGCGTGTGTGTGCCTATATGAAGACACAACACAAAGAGTGCCACAATACTGACCTCCAGCTACAAGAATTGTAGGACCACACACACACACACACACACAAACACTGCTTTTCATTTGTGGGAGGAAATCTAAAGCAAAAATAGTTAAAATACTGAAAAGTGTTTTGTCATGAATCTACTCATTTCAGATCTCATCCAGACTGTTTGCATGCTACCACTAACCATTGGCTTAAACGTCTACTGGATGACCGCCTTAGCGATCACATGGTTGGGGGCTGGTTACACAGGTTTGTATTTCATGACATGTATAGCCGTAGAGCGATATGTTCTGATCGCTCATCCCGTTTGGCACAGGTCTCATCGCTCAGTCAAATGTTTTGCTTGTACTTTACTGACCGGTTGGCTTCTGCCTTTTATGGTTATTCCAGTTTACTTTGTGATAAATGCTCTGGCATATATAACACCCTTCATCCCCTATGCAGTGATCATTGTGTGTTTTGTAGGTTCATGCAGGTCTCTCTCTCACTCAATCTCTCTCACTCGTCTGAAGAAGCAGTTAGTTCTGGCTCCTTTGTTCTTTGTGGTGATCAGTTACACCTTTCTAATGCTCCCCTTGCAAATTTGTCTTTTTGTGAATGCAAACATTTACAAATTCCCACTTGATCGGGCTGTACTTACTTTCATTCTTTATCTGTTAAACCCGCTCGTGGACTGTTTTCTGTATGTGTTCATAAGGAACGACGCTGAGAATATCATCAGGACGCCTCACTGCTGCTCCAGACTGAAGAGAGTCCAGACTGAAATGGTACAGACCACATTTATGAATGTACAGAGAGATCATGTGTGAGAGATTCACACCAGGCTGCTGATGCCAGCAATTCATTTACAAATGTACAGTAATAGCTCTCAAATAACTCATTAAAGCATGTTTAACTGGATGAAATGTGCAGGACTTGAGTGTTCATCTTGTAATGGGATTCAATGAATGAAATGGTGCATGCCCCGTGTTATTGTGCTTTAGGTCTGTACATCACTTATTGATGAACTAGTTATTGTAATGGAATTATATGTCAGTATGGTTATAATACTTGTACTTGCAAATGATCTAGTCATATACATCTTTAGAAAGTTTGAGAAATGCTATCGTCACATTTTAATGAGAGTTCTCCCAGACTCCTTCAGTAACTGTCAATTTCAGGGATGCATGATATTTCAGGACTATATTGGTATGAAGACACAACACAAAGAGTGCCACAATACTGACCTCCAGCTACAAGAATTGTAGGACCACACACACACACACACACACAAACACTGCTTTTCATTTGTGGGAGGAAATCTAAAGCAAAAATAGTTAAAATACTGAAAAGTGTTTTGTCATGAATCTACTCATTTCAGATCTCATCCAGACTGTTTGCATGCTACCACTAACCATTGGCTTAAACGTCTACTGGATGACCGCCTTAGCGATCACATGGTTGGGGGCTGGTTACACAGGTTTGTATTTCATGACATGTATAGCCGTAGAGCGATATGTTCTGATCGCTCATCCCGTTTGGCACAGGTCTCATCGCTCAGTCAAATGTTTTGCTTGTACTTTACTGACCGGTTGGCTTCTGCCTTTTATGGTTATTCCAGTTTACTTTGTGATAAATGCTCTGGCATATATAACACCCTTCATCCCCTATGCAGTGATCATTGTGTGTTTTGTAGGTTCATGCAGGTCTCTCTCTCACTCAATCTCTCTCACTCGTCTGAAGAAGCAGTTAGTTCTGGCTCCTTTGTTCTTTGTGGTGATCAGTTACACCTTTCTAATGCTCCCCTTGCAAATTTGTCTTTTTGTGAATGCAAACATTTACAAATTCCCACTTGATCGGGCTGTACTTACTTTCATTCTTTATCTGTTAAACCCGCTCGTGGACTGTTTTCTGTATGTGTTCATAAGGAACGACGCTGAGAATATCATCAGGACGCCTCACTGCTGCTCCAGACTGAAGAGAGTCCAGACTGAAATGGTACAGACCACATTTATGAATGTACAGAGAGATCATGTGTGAGAGATTCACACCAGGCTGCTGATGCCAGCAATTCATTTACAAATGTACAGTAATAGCTCTCAAATAACTCATTAAAGCATGTTTAACTGGATGAAATGTGCAGGACTTGAGTGTTCATCTTGTAATGGGATTCAATGAATGAAATGGTGCATGCCCCGTGTTATTGTGCTTTAGGTCTGTACATCACTTATTGATGAACTAGTTATTGTAATGGAATTATATGTCAGTATGGTTATAATACTTGTACTTGCAAATGATCTAGTCATATACATCTTTAGAAAGTTTGAGAAATGCTATCGTCACATTTTAATGAGAGTTCTCCCAGACTCCTTCAGTAACTGTCAATTTCAGGGATGCATGATATTTCAGGACTATATTGGTTATCAACAGATATTACACTAAAAACACACACACACAAACAAATCTTTTGCTAAACTTGATTCAACTGCGAACAGTGGATGTAAACTCAAAACACTTTGTGTAGCAGAAACATGATGAAACTGAGTAAGATCTGATGAAATTAAACATACCAAAATAATTGATCAAACTGATATCTTTCTGGTTAACTACAAGATAGGAGTAGGGCACATTAATATGTAAACTGTAACTTTCTTTTTACTATATGAAGCGCAAACGCTTATTAAAAGAACCTGATTTACAGAGTAAACAGTGTCAGTTTTGACTTCATGCATACTTAGTTCATAGCCAGTAAATGAACTGTACCGGACACAGACTTCAGTCAGAATTTCATTACAGCCATCTGTGCACATTAAATTTGGATAGGAGAAACTACCGTATTTTAATTAAAAAAAATATATATGTATATACAATGATGACATGAAAGCGGAATGAATTTGAGTAAAACCATACAAAATTATTTAGTCCTGTCAAAAATCCAAATAAATCAAAACCAACTATATATATATATAATTTTGTTATATATATATATATATATAACAAAATTAAAGTTAATTTGATTTCTAATTTTTATGCTATATAAAAATCGAATTAACTTAAAAACACATACACAAATTATTTTGATGGTCTTGAAATAAAGATAAGTGGATTTCACTGAGGAAAATTATTAATAAACTAAAACTGGCAAAAAATAAATAAAAATGTTTTAATAAATAAATACAGGCAGATGCACTTAGTAATAATGCACTTTTGTTTTCCATTTAATACCATCTTCCTGTTTATGAATAAAGGAGTGGCAACTTTAGCAACAAATTAGTGGCTCCAAATGGACAAAACTGATCTCAGCTCTCATTTACTATTAACATGAGATTAACACCAGCCTGCTGATGTCAGCAATTCATTTATGGATGTACAGTGACTCATTGACTAATGTTTCATAGTAAAATCAAATAGCTCATTACAGCATGTATACGCATGGATGAAATGTGCATGAGACACATATCTTGTAGTGTGATTCAATAAATGAAATGAATGACACACATTCTGTAAATGTTTTTGTGTCATGGTTCTTTTTTTCTGCGCATCACTTGTTATTCTGTTATAAAAAGTCATTCATCAATATGTCAGTATGGTTATGATACTTGTACTTGGAAATGATCTTGTCATATTGATCTCGAAGAGACTTTGTGAAATGCTAACATGTATTTTACTAACAGAAAAATTTAAAAGAAGCAACAAATTAATAACTGCCAATACTATTGGGATGCAAGATATATCAATTCATTATCGAATCGATATTACAATCATTCTTTGGCTAAAATTGATTCAGCTGTAAACAGTCTCTCATGAGTTGAAAGGAGTTGATTATAAAATACCATATAGACTCAAACACTTTGTGTAATGGAAAGTCTTGATCAAATTAGACATGCCAAAATAACAGGTTAACTACAACTAGCAGTAGGACACATTAGCATTCCAATTGTAAAGTTATTTTTATTATAATGTAATCACTTATTAAAAACAACATACCTCTATGTAAACAGGGCCCATTTTACCAAATGTTGGCTAGGTCTACACTACAACAAATGCACAAACACACAAAATCCATTTAGAATTTATTTCAGATATTAAGTATTAATATTAAATTATATTATATTAAATTAAATATTAATAATAATAAAAATAAAGAATACACCTGTTTTAGAGTGTTATTCGAGTTTCTAATAGGGTTTAACGGTACAGAAACATAACGGTTCAGCATGTTTTCGGTACAGTGGGGGGAAAAAATTAAACTTTATTAAACAGTAGTGTCTGAACAAATTATGGATTTGTTTTTATATTAAAAGGTCTCTCTTTACTGCTGCAACACTCTTCATACTGCGGTTTAAATAGGGGAAGAGATTTGAAGTTCTTCCACTTTTGAATGCCAAATTTTTGGCAAAACATATCTTTTAGTCTGAAATATTCCACTCCCGTTTTATTTGTGCGACACCATTCCTTCAGTGAAATCTGATGAATACTCGCTTACTGTCAAGACAAGCCTTTTTGCAAAGTGGAAATATTCAAGTGACTTTCTAATAGGGCTGCACGATAAATCGAAATGGAATCGAGATAGCGATTTGACAGAAGCTGCGATTTTCATGCATATCTTTCAGTGAAGCACGGT
>NW_015506106.1:194244-199538 GCF_001515645.1 Sinocyclocheilus grahami | reverse complement strand
ATATACATCTTTAGAAAGTTTGAGAAATGCTATCGTCACATTTTAATGAGAGTTCTCCCAGACTCCTTCAGTAACTGTCAATTTCAGGGATGCATGATATTTCAGGACTATATTGGTTATCAACAGATATTACACTAAAAACACACACACACAAACAAATCTTTTGCTAAACTTGATTCAACTGCGAACAGTGGATGTAAACTCAAAACACTTTGTGTAGCAGAAACATGATGAAACTGAGTAAGATCTGATGAAATTAAACATACCAAAATAATTGATCAAACTGATATCTTTCTGGTTAACTACAAGATAGGAGTAGGGCACATTAATATGTAAACTGTAACTTTCTTTTTACTATATGAAGCGCAAACGCTTATTAAAAGAACCTGATTTACAGAGTAAACAGTGTCAGTTTTGACTTCATGCATACTTAGTTCATAGCCAGTAAATGAACTGTACCGGACACAGACTTCAGTCAGAATTTCATTACAGCCATCTGTGCACATTAAATTTGGATAGGAGAAACTACCGTATTTTAATTAAAAAAAATATATATGTATATACAATGATGACATGAAAGCGGAATGAATTTGAGTAAAACCATACAAAATTATTTAGTCCTGTCAAAAATCCAAATAAATCAAAACCAACTATATATATATATAATTTTGTTATATATATATATATATATAACAAAATTAAAGTTAATTTGATTTCTAATTTTTATGCTATATAAAAATCGAATTAACTTAAAAACACATACACAAATTATTTTGATGGTCTTGAAATAAAGATAAGTGGATTTCACTGAGGAAAATTATTAATAAACTAAAACTGGCAAAAAATAAATAAAAATGTTTTAATAAATAAATACAGGCAGATGCACTTAGTAATAATGCACTTTTGTTTTCCATTTAATACCATCTTCCTGTTTATGAATAAAGGAGTGGCAACTTTAGCAACAAATTAGTGGCTCCAAATGGACAAAACTGATCTCAGCTCTCATTTACTATTAACATGAGATTAACACCAGCCTGCTGATGTCAGCAATTCATTTATGGATGTACAGTGACTCATTGACTAATGTTTCATAGTAAAGTCAAATAGCTCATTACAGCATGTATACGCATGGATGAAATGTGCATGAGACACATATCTTGTAGTGTGATTCAATAAATGAAATGAATGACACACATTCTGTAAATGTTTTTGTGTCATGGTGCTTTTTTTCTGCGCATCACTTGTTATTCTGTTATAAAAAGTAATTCATCAATATGTCAGTATGGTTATGATACTTGTACTTGGAAATGATCTTGTCATATTGATCTTGAAGAGACTTTGTGAAATGCTAACATGTATTTTACTAACAGAAAATTTTAAAAGAAGCAACAAATTAATAACTGCCAATACTATAGGGATGCAAGATATATCAATTCATTATCGAATCGGTATTACAATCATTCTTTGGCTAAAATTGATTCAGCTGTAAACAGTCTCTCATGAGTTGAAAGGAGTTGATTATAAAATACCATATAGACTCAAACACTTTGTGTAATGGAAAGTCTTGATAAAATTAGACATGCCAAAATAACAGGTTAACTACAACTAGCAGTAGGACACATTAGCATTCCAATTGTAAAGTTATTTTTATTATAATGTAATCACTTATTAAAAACAACATACCTCATTATGTAAACAGGGCCCATTTTACCACATGTTGGCTAGGTCTACACTACAACAAATGCACAAACACACAAAATCCATTTAGAATTTATTTCAGATATTAAGTATTAATATTAAATTATATTATATTAAATTAAATATTAATAATAATAAAAATAAAGAATACACCTGTTTTAGAGTGTTATTCGAGTTTCTAATAGGGTTTAACGGTACAGAAACATAACGGTTCAGCATGTTTCATTAAAATAAAGTATATTTATAATGCAATGCCTTTATCACTGCTTAAATACTATGAAATATGTTGCGTGCCTTATTCTGTGTAAGAAGCCACATCTCACAGAAGGATTTATTTCAAACACTCGACTGACGTTATGAAGTGAGTTTGGAGTAAAAATATGTTATTAAATGTGGTATTTTCACATGCTTTCAGATGGAGCAGCATTTACTTCACAGAGCTGTAGTTCACTGAGAAGCTATGCAAACAGCTGTCATTATCGCAAACGATTTCTTCGATTTCAGAATTGCGATTTTTTTTGCGTAACTTGTCAGTGAACTACGGCTATGTGTAGTAAATTCTGCTCCATCTGTAAGCACGTGATGATGATTTACTGCTGATTACAGAACCGGCATTACTAACAAAATGCGCATGACAATCACATTCGATTAATCGTGCAGCCCTACTTTCTAACATTTACTGATAAGTTTTGTGCTGAGAAAAACACATCTCAAAAGGTGCTGTATGTCCTTTTTGGTCTGTACTAAAGCATAAAAATACCATAATGCATTTGCAAATAGTTAGGAAATATGCTAAGTTTACATACTTGTTTCTCTGAAAAACCAATGCTACAGGCAGTTAATCGAAATTTGTGTAATTTGTTCCGTGTATGGATGTCTGTTTTTGTTTTGGTCTGTGCAACTCCACCCACTGCCAATTTACCCAAAAGTATTCTAACACACCAGGTTACCAGCTGCAGGAAAGCACAGCGTATTGCACCATGGAAACCAGCAAACAAAACTGGGTCAGAGATCACAGATTCTACCCGACCTAAAAAGCCTCGGCATTCATCTAAAAAGCTCTATGACCAGAGGCATATTAAAATACAGATAAATCAACTCATCAAAATACAGCATAAGGCTTGTTGCTCTCCATAGTCAATCGCACTTGTTCCTGTTGCATGTTCTTAATCTGGCAACACAATCTTCGACACTATAGATCATGACATACTCTTAGATCGATTACAAAACTATACAGGTATTCAAGGGCAGGCTCTAAGATGGTTTAGATCCTACCTCTCCGATTGCCATCACTTTGTCTATTTAAATGGGGAATCATCTCAATTAAATCCAGTAAAGTATGGAGTGCCACAAGGATCTGTCCTAGGCCCTCTGCTATTTGCAATATACATGTTACCCCTTGGTAATATTATTAGAAAATACGGAATTAGTTTCCATTGTTATGCTGATGATACTCAACTATATATCTCAAAAAGACCAAATTTTTACTAAACAAATTATATCAATATAAACGGTATTGCCCTATATCTCATTTGAAAATATATTGATATACCGCACAAACAGAGTTTCTAAATCCGTTCCACAAACACAATTTTGCATTTTGGGGGTGTTACTATCATTAGGTTTAGATATTAAATAATGAATCAGTGCACACTGGCAATCTAACAGGTAAAACACTGCAAGGCATTTAATAAACCATTATGATAATATACACCTAACATGCTGCTTTGAGACACGCTTTAATATTCCATGTGCATGTGTGTGAGAGAGACTGGTTGCTCAACACCCATCAATTATAAATGTGGACATGATTAATCAAGCAACTTTTAGAGGAGAGGAAGTACAGAGAAGACAGGCATCTTGTCTCTTTTTCTCTTTAAAGTGATGAGGCTGATGTATTGTCATAGTTTTCTGACACCAGCGGGTCTCTCAGGCATTGAGGAAGAATAATATGATGAGGGCAGGTGTGGCAAATACACACACACACACACACACATCATGTGACTAATCATTCGAGAGCTGCAGTATGATGACGTCTGAAATTAATTTAATGCTTTTAAGTGCAGATTCATTAAACCCTTTCTTTGGAGAGCATCTTTACTCCTAATTGCAAGGGAGAATGCCGGAAACTTTGTGGAAATAAATATATTTTCATATTTTCTACCCAACAAAAATACTTTTGTCACTTTTGATAAATTTTTCATTAATTTGAATAAATTACAAATATTTTTACCTGCTTTGTGCTTATAGATTAAAAATAATAATAATTCTGCAACTGTCCTACTAATTGTTACTTATGGTTAAAAATAGTTATTCTGACAATGTCAACTTTATTTAAACAATGTTTATTAAGGGTGTGTTTACATGACAAAAATGTACTACAAAAATGTTTTTCCTTCGCATTTTTGAAAATTTTTGCGGACAGAAGACATCCCCATTCACACGGATCCGCAAAAAAACTATTGAAAACACTGTATTATACATGCCAGGCCAGTAGTTGGCAATGTCACTTTGTATAGAAACTTGCACATACCTATAGACGTGTAATATGCATGCCCATGGCGTTACCGTTTTCACAAGTACATGTTTTTATAGTTTGCATGGAGACGATAACGCTATCTTTTTCAAAAAGTTTGCATTTTCAGGCCTCCAAAACACCATTGTTGTGTAAATGAACAGCCAAAACACACAAAAAGTTTTCTGTTTTTAGTTGAAATTGGTGTCATGTACACACAACTTTACAAAACTTTGCATTTTGTGATTATAGATGTGTTAAAAGCATATGCGTTTGGAACAAAAAAAAGAGAGTAAATAAGATTTTCATTACTGGGTGAACTATTCATTTATAAAAGGTAAATTTTGGTGCACCTCTTACATAAAAAACAAAGATTAGTTTCCTCTTCTCACATCAGGAGTGATAGATAAATATTAAGTGGTCACCTTTAGAAAGCTCAGGTTCATTGTGTGCCGTCATCAGGCTCTGCAGTGCTGCTGTCCATGGTGCTGAAACAACTTAAAGGGTTAGTTCACCCAAAAATGAAAATTAGGCTGCGTTTTACTCACCCCCGAGGCATCCTAGGTGTATATGACTTTATTTTTTCAGACGAATCCAGTCGGAGTTATATTAAAAATTGTCTTTGATCTTTCAAGCTCTATCATTGTAGTCAGTGGGTGTTGCATTGCTGCAGTCCAAAATAAGTTAAATAAAAAGCACCCATCCATAATAAAAAAAGTGTCTCACAAGGCTCCGGGGCTGAACAAAGGCCTCATGTAGCGAATCGATGCATTTTTGTAAGAAAAATATCCATATTCAAAACGTAATAATCACTTGAATCTAGCTTGCGCTCACTGTTGTAAACGAAAGCAGTTCCGGGGGAATGACGTATGAGGTCAGCTTTGCCGCTCAGAAGTGACGCACGCGGAAACGCAGCAGAGAGATCAAAACAAAACAACGGTCAAGAATTAGAAGTACAAAACGAGGATTTGTAAAGAAGAATGTCAGAGGATTTCTATATAAGCCAAGAGGAGACTGGTTTTCCTTTGCTAAAGTAAGGAAACTTAGCTTCCTTTGATCCTGTAAACAAACGTTGGTTTTC